>NW_020653853.1:16512724-16622991 GCF_003589595.1 Hyposmocoma kahamanoa | reverse complement strand
CTCCGCGAGAATATTATATCAAAATTTTCTATATCCGTATTCGTTAACTGTCAACAGAATTGTTTAGAATACAACAAAACCGATTTACCGATGAACCTGTAAAAACAAAGCATCATCATCGATCATTTACGTTCGCTCCGTTGCCAACGGGGCCCTATTCGGTAAGCCAAAAACCGTGCTCCGAAATTACGGGCCTAAGAAAATAAAAAAAGCAGAAGATTTATTTAAGGGAGCGTAAAGATCTGTTTATGGTATGCGTCGGTAATTAAGGGGCGGCTTGCACACGTGCGCGCTCGCAGCGATCGAAAAAACTATACCTGTTCCCTTCGAGAGCGACAGGTCCGCTGACGCGTTCTTCACGAGGGAAGGTTCCAAAACTTTCTTGAGGCAGTATTTGGAAATTTTATAAATCTTTTTATAGGCAAAAAATAGAACACACAGATATTTTCCCACAGCGACAACACTATAAACCATGCTAAAGTCTAGACTGATGTTGATATAGTCATAAAATTATTTTGTAACTAGAAATGTCTTTTGATTCGTATTTCATTTAGAAATTTCAAAGTAGTTCCATTTAAACTTAGAATAAATCCACTAATTATTTAAATACTTTTTCATATTTAGATATGAATACTTTGTGTTCGCGTCAATTAATTCCTGGTTCGTTGCCAAAAGTTTGACAGCCACTTACTTTGTCTTCCTTTAATGTTATCTTATTATAGCTAAAATGACTTCGGTGTTCAGAGATAATAGCAAGTCCCGACTCGCATTTTTTACCCCCGGCCTTAAGATAATACTCTTTTAGATATTGCGTGTTAGATGATTTCAGACCCTTGTCGTTAATTTCTAACAACTTATCGGCGCTTTTCAAGAATTTATTTTAACTTTAAATACGACGGATTTTTATTTTATATACATATGCATATTTTTAATATGCCTGACAGTCACACCAATTACCTGGTCTCAAATAGGGAATTCCCTGCACTATGATTTCTAGAGCAATAAGTTATAATAACGGGCCACTTACTACCCAGACTATGTATATAGGCTGTTTACATTACTGCGGAAGGGAATGGAAGCAAGTTTTTGTTTCGAAATTGTACATAGCGTAATGAACTTTAATCACAACGTCGGAAAGATAGCATTCTAAAATAGTTGTTTGTAAAATATGGATTGTATTTCGACTACTGTTTGTATTTAATTTGTAATGAGATGGCACGTCGCAGTCCTGGTTACGCAATTGCGCCTCGGAATCATAACGCGTGCTATTTTTCACGCGTCAGTTTATCTATCGATTTCTTACGCGTACTATCGCCTGCTCATTGCTGTTAAAAGGTTCAATTTACATTGACGCGGAACGCAATAAAAGCAATTTTTGCAACGAAATAGTACATAGAATTAATTTTTAATTAAGTAACGTAGTAATTAGATACGATACGTTAACAGCGGGAATTCTCGAGACTGCGCAACAAATTGCCGATAGATGTGCAACGTGTTTTCATGGCTCGTATCTAGTTTGTAAATTACATAATGGACATAAAGTTCATTATGGTATTGTTTACTGAAATTCGCTTCCATTCCGTTACGCAGTAATGTAAATTCGAACAAATAAAAAATATGACAAAAACAAAAAATATATACTTCCGCACTTTTAATTAGTAATAACTTAGTGAATATATTGTATAATGAATTTGTTAATTTAGAGTTCGCCCAGAGACGTAATGCCACCTACCTATTTTTGCTGCCAAGCAGTAATGTGAGCATTACCGCGTTCCGGTTTTGAAGGGTGAGGGTGCTGGTGAATTCACAGGCAATTGGGACTTGTTAATTATGTCTCAAGGTAACGAGCGCAGTGGGAGTGCCTCTCCGATCTTTGCGATTTAAAGCTCTGAGTGACAGTGCAACTGTGCCGGCGTTCCGTCACTTCGTATCATAAAAAAATCATTCAATTCAAATGTGACTATTGTTTTTAATTCACAACACGATCTTCATCTAACATAATCTTGCTTAATAGAATATTTAGCGCTTTATATTTTTTAATGTCTAATGGTACATTTACTTAAAGCGATATTCCTGCAATAAAATCAAATGACTCGAATAACGCATTCCTTGTGTTACCACTAGGGAACAATGTTATCTAACATCGACACGTGGGGAAATGTTTTTGTTTATCTTTGAATTAGGATTATAAAATGGAATGGAATAGTCTTTAGAATATGTGCTTTTTAGTCAATAGAAACAATTTGTACCTTTTAAAATATGTAACAGAACAAATAATAAAACTGCAATTCTATGAATTAAGCAACTAATAACTATTCTAACTCGTGCTACCGACACGTTTCCTCCATCTGAGTGGAGTCATTCCCCATATCCTTAATTTCTGGCATTCTAAAATCACGCGGGCATCACGTTCGTTCCCTTCTCGAACCTGCAAGGTTCTCCCCTTTGAAGTATTTCCGTTGCTCTAAGACAGGAGTTCTTTAAAAAGCGAGTCAACAGGGATCTCAAATGCTCGCAATGCGTAGGCAGCTTTAGCTGTAGGCTGATTTAGTAGCAGTAGAGTCTCGCGAAAGAGTTCGCCCAGGGAAGTACTGCCTACCTATTTATCATTACCTCTTTTTGCCGCCAAGCAGAAACGTCAGCATTACTGCGTTCCGGTTTTGAAGGGTAAGGGTGCTGGTGAAATTACAATCACCAGGACTGGTCAACTTATGTCTCAGGGTGACCGGCGCTGTGGCAGTGCCTCAGATCTTTGCGCTTTAAAGCTCTGAGTAGTACTGCAACTTTTATGGATAGGCGTGTCATTTACTACAAGGACGTGTTCGTCCCGCCACTTGAAATTATAAAAAAATATTAAAAATGACACTAGTAGCTAACAACGTGACGTTAGGTAGCTGTCAGTTTGTTATACCTAATTAAAATGCGACAATACTGCAATAGTAACTAGTTTGACGAGTTTCTATAAAAAACAAGTGAAAAACGATGTGAGTTTTTGTCAGCGTCAATGTCTAGAAAATAAATCGTAGCCATTCAATTAATGTCTGCACTCGCACACACTTCGAGTTATTGAATAGTTCGCTTTCAAAGCCATTAATTCAATTATATCACTTACAAAGTACATTTCAAAAACAGTCCGCGTGGTTAACACATTTAAAATGTTCAGAAATGCAACTTCCTGTCATTAGAACAAGCTTGATAAATCGCCTTGGAATCCCTCTGCGCGGGAGTCAACGACGTCTGCACAACGATGACAGATAGAGTTGGCTGTAAGCTTAATTTGATTACAGTTTACAGATCGGAGGGGTGAGTTTTTGTGCGTTGACAGAACTGTGCTTGGGTTGCCATAATATAATAAATTGCATTTAATGAGGATTAGTGCATTCTTAATTATGTTAAAGATAATGAGTTTTAACTTAAAGATAGTGAGGTTTCAAGTAATTAGAACTTTATGCTGGAGAAAACTGAGTCTATATTATCAATTTGTCAATAATAGTTGCGTTAATGATGTTACTTCTGATATTCAAATCGATAAGTGGCGCGATTGTCTTCGTCTTGGGACAGGGGTGTACTTTAAAAACGATTTTAAAGGAAAAATGTAGTCACTTAATTTGAATCCTGATTGCTGTAAAATATATTAAGATTGTACGATTTAAAAAATAATTATTATTTAAGTAATATACCATGGCTCCGTCTCTCGCTCGAGATTACGCGGTAAGAGCCTGCCACTGAGTGTATCGCCAACAGTGCAAGCGCTGAGACAGTCTTTTATTTACTTTACAATCCTTGTGTAACCCCAGCAATCGGTTCCGCAAGACTGCACACGGCGAACAACTTTATTTTCACGTTTCTGAACGCGTACTTAGCGTACCTCGTAGCGCCTGGTGTCATTAGTCAGATTTATTAGGCTATTAAGCGTAGGTATTTTTGATTTTGTATGAGAGTGATGTATCTGTGTTTATACCAGTATTCTTAATATCTAATTATTTCAGCACTTATTTCCTTCAGTTTAAGGCTCAAATAAAAAGACAACGATGAATAAATTGCATGTATAATAGTGACAACAAAGAACACTAATGTAACTGAAACAGAGTAAGTTATTGTGCAACAGGCGACTTAATTGCTAAATAGTAAGGTTATAAAATCGAAAAACCGTGAAACGAACAGTCAGTGATTATGATCACCAGCAACACTGCATAGCTAACGCCACTCATGTCTATTAGTCAGATAATCGAATGCTTATTTACCTACAATTTGGCTTCTCGCTAACATGGAGTACCCTTTAGAAATGAAATAATTCTATTTATGGTGAAAAATTAAAGATAAATACGTTAAAAATGTTATTTGATATTTTGTGTTACATTTAAGTTCACTTTTATCATTATATAAAGTGAATAATGTAAAAGCGGATATTAAAAAAAAATTGAGGTTAGCAAAATCTTTTACCGAAATATTTTTTTACAAGAATAAAAAACATATTTTAATAAGTCGTTTCAAAGAAAATAACGGGGAAAAGTAAACATCAGGCATAAAAGGACCCGAATGTCCAACCACTACTGTCACACATCATCATCAGCATACACGCATCCACTGCTGGACATAAGTCATGAGCACGCAAATCCTCCCTGGTCTTGTGCCGTCTGCATCCAGCTGCTGCCGGCCACCTTTCTCAGGTCCTCTGTCCATCTTGCGAGCTACGTCGGTAACTTTAGTTCTCTGACGTATGACTTCATTAGGGATTCGGTCCATCAGAGAAACCCGAAGCATAGTTCGCTCCATCGCAATTTGACACACATACTTAATCTTAACACTAAACCGGATAAAACAGTGTAATGTCTATGTTAATATGATCCAGGTGAACATGTAGTGCATTTTTTTTTTCGTATATCAATGTGTTTTCAGAAGATATAACGTGACTTGCTATTTCTCTACCGATTTTGATGATAAGGCATTCAATAAAATCCACAAAATTGCATGTCATTCGAAGTTTACATTAAGAATTATCGTTACACAATATGATTTTCTACACAATACAAAAATATTATGTCTTCAATTGTCACGCAAGATGCTGTGAAGATTTTTGTATAAATATTTGTAAGGGAAATATTGATAGAGATCGCGGTAATCCCTGATCAATGCGCGGGCGCATTGGTGTCAAGTGTACCGTGACAAGATTACCATGTTGTGCAAATGGAAGGATCTACGGGGTCGTTAGATATTCGTACAAATAAATTTGTTAAAAGCTAGCAGAATGTATGACAATATAAGTCTACAAAAGCGTGTAAAAAAAAGGTTTTGGTTGAGACACAATATTAGAATAATCTGATTGTTATATAAATTGTATTTTTTGAGTATTTGTATGGACGTTTGTTTTTGTTTTCCTTGTAATCTTTTTTTTATAATAATATGAGTGCGCATTTGACCTCCATCTCACCTGATGGAAAGTGACGATGAGGTCGACGATGGAGCATGCACACCTAAATAATGCCTATTCACTCTCGCCTTGAAAAGACCCTAACTATTAAGTTATAACGTTCAGGGAATAAGTCTGCAGGCAGAGAATTCCACTCCATAGCCGTTTGCAATATAAATGTGGAAGCGTAACGCTTCGTGCGAATCTTTGGAATATCCACAACATATGGGTGGAACCCAAGCCTACGCCTAGTCCCCCGATGATGGAAAGGGGAAGGCGGAATTAAATCGTGTAATTCCATCGCACACTCTCCGTGATATATCCTGTAAAATACCGATAAGAAGGCAACTTTACGGCGATGTTCAAGGCTCTGCAGCTTCGCCTCCACTAATTCCGAGTCACCTATAAGCCTCTTGCCACGATTGTCAATTGAATCCAAAGTGGCCAGTTGATATGTAGCAGACCCATACCAAAGGTGGCGGCAGTATTCCATGCACGATCGGACTTATGCTTGGTACAGCTGAAGCAACTGTCCTGGTGTAAAGTAACGCCTCAATGAACGCGTCGATTTGAACAGTCTATTTCGAAAAAAGTTTAAAACTTTAAAATTTTACGATTAAGATTTACATTGATAAATATTTTACTAGTATATATGTAGACATAACACTGCAGTACTATTTATTAATGTTTTAATTTATTTCTTATTTCCCTTTATTAATAAATTTATATTGTTATAATGACTTTATAACAATATGATAAAGGATATGACACAGTACTACAAAAACTGACCTCAAAAGTTCGTGGAATTGCATCTATTTGCCAAGTTATCGATATTAATGTTAGACTGAGTATTGATGTTAGCATATCAGTGGGTCGGTGAGCCCGAAACGTTGCATTGTTTGAAAACAAAATACATAGTTTTAAAGCATTTTGCCAATCGTTTTACACGTGCAGCTTGTGGTTCAAGTATACACAGAAGGCGTATCGTCGCCCTGTGCGTCCAGTTTAATGACGCTCTCAGAATGCTATTGGAGTTGCCGTGCTATTGTAGCGCTTCGAGAATGTTTACCGAGGTACGAGTGGCTTTAGCGCCATTTTAAGCGGATAGCATCCCTTATGCGCAGAGTGCGGGGCAGCGCCAATGGCCTTCTTCGTTCAGTGGCCGATAGGAACGATGAACCCATATTACATCAATGGGTACGGGTACACGTCAAAGTTTAAATGATTTATATTAACATAGTTTGTAGTATTTTCTTATTAACACTATATGGATACTTTGGCCGAAATTAAGATTTGATTTGAATTAATTTCAAATATTAATGAAACTTGCAAAGATTCCACTGTATTAGCCAGGCTTCTGGCACTTTGGCAGTTTGTACGATCTTTCGCCTTTTGTTTTTTGTAGTTTTTAGGTTTTTTGATGAAATAATATAGTATTTAAATTGGACATGTGCCTGTCGCACATGAGACTTGTCAACTTATGTTTCAGGGTAACGGGCGCAGTGGCAGCGACACTCAGATCTTAAGATTTAAAGCTCTGATTGGCAACTCTGCTAAGGACAGGCGTGTCGCTTACCACCAGGCGTACGATTTATTCGTCCCGTCAATTAGTATCATAAAAAAACATTCCTATTTAATTTTATCAATAACCCATGCAAAGGACCGAAGGAGTTATCTCAGACAGTAATCTCAAAGAATCATAGTCAGAACAGACCGATATAATTAAACCGAATCCAATGTTCTCATCTCAGTGAGTCACCATCAGATAAGCATGAGTTGACAAACCAAGCTGATTGGTACGATAAGCAGTCCCGGACACCTCATCGGTAACTGATCAGATCTCGTCAATGTAACCCACACCAAACTGACGCTGATCTCCGATAAACAAGAAGATCATTAGTTTTGTTGCAATTTATTATGTTAGAAAGCTAATTAATGATTTAAGTTTCGTGAATTGGATATGGTTGAAAATTACTTTTAATATAATTGTTTCGAAAATTATGAATTTCTGTAACGGTGAAAAAATGGTTTTTTATAGTTTTAGTGTAAAAGACAATGGTTTGTATTGTACCTAGACAAATTAAAATGTTTTTTAAAAAAAAGAAAAAATATACGTAAATTATAAATTGTGTTTATTTTACATTTTAACATTTTTAACCGACTTTAAAAAGGAGTAGGACTGTATTTTTGTGTACATGTTACGCCATTACTTTTGGGAAGCGATTTCGATTATCCTTTTTCTTTGTGAAATGGGGTATATCAGTGGTGGTCCCGTTCAAACTTGAAGAAAATAAACTCATCTGAAGAACAGAGTCCGATGTGATTATACAACGAAAAGAGTATAAATACATAATCTCGTTATTCATAATAAGGCCCAGCTTATAGGTGTTTTCAGAATTTTATTTATTATTTCGTTTCAAAAATATAAAATCGGTGAACAGTTACGAACAGCGAACGAAATGTACAATGTCCTGAGAATAAGCAGTCTTGCACATAGGTCTTTATTCTACGGATGAGTCGAAATATTCCACCTCTAAGACTGGCAAATTAGGTGATGTATACGGTTTGTTGAATTTCACCTACTTTCCATTAACCGATTTTAATAAAATTTGGTACATAGATG
This sequence comes from Hyposmocoma kahamanoa, assembly GCF_003589595.1. Classification (NCBI taxonomy): domain Eukaryota; kingdom Metazoa; phylum Arthropoda; class Insecta; order Lepidoptera; family Cosmopterigidae; genus Hyposmocoma; species Hyposmocoma kahamanoa. Next base: position 16,614,958 of record NW_020653853.1, on the reverse strand, counting down.
TAATTGTATGAAAATAAATAAAACACAGCGAAATTGGATAGATGGAAGCAAAACTTTGAGATCGGTTTTTTTATAAGAAAATTATAATCAATTATATTTATAAAAAAAATAACGTAACTACATGTGTTAGAGTAGACACTCTAACACATGCAGTTACGTTATTTTTTTTAAATTAATAAGCAGACGCTTATTAATTTTGTTTCAATCGAATGTATCGTTGCGTAATTGAAAAAAAAAACCGGACACATCTAATTGATACGAAACATTAGATTTAAATTGGTTTGGTTTAATTTTGTAACAAATATGAGTAGTTCGAGTTATCGGATGTTATGCAATTAATTTAGCCCGACCTTTTCAAAGAAGCGTTAGTTGCAAAAGATAGATTAATTTCTCCATCAAACCGTAAAGAGATAAATATCACTAATTTTAATAATCAAAGTCGTGTCGTGTGTGTGAAATTTAATAGTCAAACGTGTGTGTGTGTGTGCGCGCGTATGTGTGGGCGTGTGTGGGTGCGTGTGCGCGTACGCGCGCTTATTTGTGTGCATGTGTGTAAGAAATGTTAATAATGCTGTCTGTAGTTCAAATTCATGTCTTCCCTCCCTCTTATGATATGGGGTCCTTCAAACGAGGCGTGAAGAGGCATATTGTAGGCAGGCAGGGTGGAGGTGGCTAGTGCAGTGAGGATTTCATCGCTGCACTAGGTTCCTTCGCGTTTGGATACCACTTTCCACTTAACATCAGGTGGAGTGGAGTCATTTGCCTGTCATGTATAAAAAAAAAAAAAAAAAATTCAACTTCATTTATTTGGTTTAAATAGGTTAGGGTACATTACAAATGACGATGGTAAAATGTAATTAGAACTAAATCCTACTCGCCTTAAAAAAGCATGCAAAACAATATTATACAATTAAATAATACATTACTAAATTCAATGAACTGATATGGGACATGTCATAATAGTGGATGTCATAATTTCATTAGATTTGATAAATAATTGTAAAACATTGTATGCATCAATCAATTAGTCTTTATATTTCATAAAATCATCAACTGAGTAGTACAAAATGCCATGTATGCAATTATTGTACAGTATATTGTACAGTACAGAGAAAGACTTCCAAAGAAAATGTAAAAGTATATTGAGCTGACGTAAACTACAATACCAGTGATAAGTAAAATGTGTACAATGTACAATTATTTACTTACCTATGGCCGATTTAGCGATTTAGATAGCCAGGCGAGGGTTTAGGCTATGGCCCATGGAACTTCACACGTTTTTCGAGGTTTGTGAATCTTCTTCGACGTGCAGTTTCAACAGTGCAGTGAAAACAGTTTGTTCTGTTGACGTATTTCTAAATCCGGCCTCGCTTCCTTTAAAAGTAATGTAAACATTTATACGTTACCCAGCGAAATAACAATGAACTACCCACAGTGCCAAGTGTCCGCAACCAAACAATCGCAGTCCTAAATCTTGGCTTATCATACGAACACGATCTTTCGGTGTTAAGTTACAATGTTACTAACTAAGAATGGAATTCAACGTACCATTGCCAATTTGGCTTTGCTGTTGGTGCATGTTGAAATTTCTACAAAATGCTTGATTTAAAATAGATTTGCTCGCATGTTACAACTTTGTACATCATACTCACTTCCAGTTGACCCTATAGATGTGAAATTCACGCTTCAACTAATTTGAAATAGAAGCAAATATTGCAGAAATGAATTCTTAACATTTTGTACTCTTTATGATGATGTTATAAACGTTTGCAATAATACTCTTTTGGTGCCTTAATAGAATAGTAAGCTTTTATAAAAACTGATGATTTCATATCAAAGTTTACTGGAATTTACTAGTCGTTGTTTTTCTTGTCAAATTACACAGATTTTGAACAATAAGTTGCTATTGTAGAGAGGGACATAGCTTGAATTACCGTAGAGGCACTTGTTAAATATAAAACAGGACTATATCCATGAATAAATCTTTATTACGTATTTTCAGATCGAAGGCTGTTCTAGAACCCGCATGATGTTCTTCCTTTTTTTTATTCTTTTTTTTTTATACGATTCCAAACACAAACCTACATTAAGTCAGCCAGTATTTCTAATCATACTGCCTAGTCTACACTACCTTTATTGCGTTATCTGTGGCCGCGTAGAGTTCTTCCTTCGTGCACGTCTTTGGGCACGAGTGGCACACCAGCCAGTCTTGGACTGTGTTGGAGCACCGTAGTAACAATTGGGCATTTTGTCACTGCAACAACTTACCTGAGCGCGATGTCGATTCAATCTGGTCGCTGGAATTTTGTTTTACACACTTTGATTTTTCTCCAACTTCTACTTGCAATATCTTCCTATTAAAAATCTTCAAGATATTATGTAATTTAATCTTCCTCATTGTCATAAAGGAAAGCTTTATTCCTTATCATATTTGCCTGTAGGTTGTAAGTTTTTAGTAAATTACATCTAAATCCTTTAGAATACCTATGACAAACTGTCCATTGTACGCTGACGCTGCAACGCTGTTAGGGGTTGCTGGGCAGCCAATTTCATCACAGGTATAGAAGATATAATGTCTCCGGCACATGACATTGCAAAAGAAAAAGTAGTTTTTTATTTATTTAAATTTATTTCTTTATTTGTACTATCTAACATTGTTTCCTCTTTCCATTAGATTGATCATTTGACCATAAACCGGTTTGTATGCTCATAAAAAACGTTTCAATAGCATCGGAAGTATGTGTCGCTATTTTTTTTTAAGTAGATACTTTTGTCGTCATAAGAATTCATCACGTGTATAACTCCTGTGAAGCCTCCCCTCCCGCCCCGGGGCGGTCGCGCGGCTTCACTTACAAATATTTTGGAAATATTTCTCCAACTTGTCGGCGTTTTATCTACCGCTTCTTTCCGTTTAGTTGCCTATTGCATTTCGATTTCATTTTGACAACCCTGAGGCCTAAGTTTGAAATAATTCCTATTTGAATGTCGATCATACGCGTAAGCGAATAAAGCGCATGTTGTAAAACTTCTAGATAGAAGTTATGGCATTTAGAATCGTGTTACGGTTTATTATCTAACAGCCAAATCTTTACTAAAAACTTATAATGGATGCACGCAAAAACGCAACGAGCCCAGTTAGGGGCATGGTTGCCGCATAAATAAAATAAATTTTAATTTACTTTATATCGTGAATTTAATATGATTGACGTTTATCGCAGTTAACGCTTATTAGGGTTCGCTATTTCTTTATAATTCGATTTTAAAAACTTATGATTTACAACGTCCGCATCAGAACTTTTATTAATTTATCGCTTGCTCGTTAAAAATGTTTAAAACTGGTTTTATTGTAGTTTTTATTACGGGATCGTTGTATCAAATTTAATATTTCACTTTCTTACATCTCATTTTGAGTTAACGTTTTGTTTTAAAATCATAGATGTAGTTATTAAGTAGTAGTAAGTGTCAGCCCTAAAACTCTATCTTAAATCTCGCGCTACGTAATTTGACACTTTTCACTGACAAAGCCCACATTTGCTCGACATAGGGCTCCATAAAAACATTCAGCGGAGTCGGTACAAAAAGCAATTAGGGTTTTTTGCGCGCTTATTTCGCTCAAAATTAATATTTAGAGGAATTTAGGGCAAAAAAGGAATTGGAAAAAATTGGTGTGCAACAGCACGTGTTAAAGGAATATTCGGACTGTAAACTATGTCTTATTTCTCATAATTAGGCCGTGAAGTTTTGGGAAGATGGGTTCGGAATGTTCGTGTGTAGGTGTGGAGCCAATTGGGGTGGTCTGCGGGAAGTCGCGCATTGGCAGGAAGTGTTTTTGCCATTTGATACACTCCATTTTCAAAGAGAGTTTGTGGAATTTTTCGTGGAACTGGGAAAACACATATGTTTCAAGATTTATTGTGTATCGTATTACTTTTCTTAACGTAAGGTGTCGTTTATACTAACCGCGAATTATTAGATAACGCACGTAATAAGTGTAAGGGTGCATTTATTCGACACGAGCGTGCATCTAACTGTCATGGCAAAATACACTCTATTTATTTAGGTTTTACGTTTTAATTAGCGTCCTGGGCGCGCGGGCGTAGTTGGATTGTCTTTGGACTAATCGGCACTGGCGGCCGCACGGTTGTATTATTCAGAGGAATTTAAATGTTGTTGCCTAACAAATAGAATTCAGATTTGCCATTAATGTGCGTGAAAGCTTGGTAACTGGGTGCACGCCGCGCGGCGGCCGCGCGAAAACGCGTCGTGTATATGGCCGCTTAGGGTCCTAATGGGACGTAAAATAAAAAGTGGACTGTATGACAATAGAGCTGGTATATTCGCCGTCTCAATAACATGGATTAGTTTGTAATTAAATAAATGTTTAAGGGTCTATAATAATTAGTTAATAGTAAAATAGTTTCATTTTGTAATTCGAAATGCACATGATGTTTATTATTCATTTATTTATCTTTATTTTATGATACCATGCGACGGGACGAGCAAGTCATGTGCCTGGTGATAAGGAAGGCCACTCAGAGCTAGAAAGATCTGAGGGGAATTGCCTCTGCGTCCGTCACCCTGAAACATAAAATGACAAGTCCTGTGTTCCTGCAATTTCACCAGCATGCTTACCCTTCACAATCGGCATACAGTAATGGTCATATTACTGCTTGGCGACAGAAATGGGTAAAGTGGCAGTATTTCCCTGAACGAATTCTTTCACAAGGAGCTCTACTGCTACTAAATTCTGTGTAGAGTGTTACAATGCACGCCACCAATACAAACTATCAAATCTCATTATCATATTGAAATCCCAATAGAATACGATTCTCGGCAGCACCTCAGCATCATCAATCAATCAATGAGACACACTTGCAAAAGGATCTCGCGACACATCCGCAGATATGCGATTCAATGAAGGAATATCTCGAAGCGATATAAGATCCGTATCTTATAATCCGAACAGGAAACTTATTGTTGAAGACCAGATGCGAAATTCCTATGCACCGTTGTATGAAACATTGGAATTGTCTATTCAATAAAGCACTTGTGGGCGTGGTTGGATTGCATTCCGAATTTATATAGGTTTTCGGGATCTAACGTTACGCCTATATCGAATGTTCCGCATTGTCTGAATAGATTATGCTGAGTTTTAAAAGACTTTTGTATATTTCCTGACAAATAAATTTTATTGAAATACCTAAAAGTAGTTACGATATTGTTAACGTTTTTATAGCAACAGTAGAACTTCATGAGAAATAGAGTTCGTCTAGGGAAGTACTGCCGCCTTAACTACTTCTGATGGCAAACAGTAATGTGAACATTACTGCGTTTCGTTTGGCGCAGTTGCAGTGCTCCTCAGATCTTTGTGACTTAAAGCTCTGAATGGCATTGCAACTGTAATGGACAGGCGTGTCGTTTACCACCAGCCGCACGACTTATTCGTCTCGTCACTTGGTATCGTGAATAAATTTCCTCTACATAAACGCGCATAACCTGCCGTCGTTGTCGAATTACCTTGTTGTAATCAATATACAATATAATAAAAAATGTTTTACAACACTATACGATAAAAAAAGCATCAAACGAAGTAATTCAAGCGTCAAATTGATATCGAAAAGGATTTTCTACTGTTTTGAAAATAAAGCTTTGCACGTCGGCGCACTTTGTTAAAAAAAAGGATTTAGTTGGGTTACCCCGGCTGCCTTTTATTCAGATTGTTTTTACAGCTTACGGAACCCTTTGTCGGTTTTGCGGAATTACGGAGTTTCGAGATATAACATAATACGTCGGCGGTGTAATAATGCAGTGTATAGTTGTTGCTCCTTAGAATCTCGATGATTGAATGGTGCTTAACCTCCTTTGACGCAGAACCTACGTGATCGTGAATGGGCTTGTTTCTGTTTCATGCTTTCTCAATAGGGCTGAAAAGAGATCTTTTCGCCAGTTTCTATTGGTTTCTTGTTGTTCGGTTAACTCTTTGTATTATACCGCAACTTCACATATTGAAGACTATTTCTTTTAAGTAATGTTTTTTATTCCTTCCCTCATATAGAGTTCTCCAAAAAACTTGCTAAAAGCTTTCAAAATCTCGAACTGATAGGAACGTTTGTCAGCTACCTATATTTCGCGAGTTAGTGCAATAATTTTCACTATATATGCGTCTCAGGCTCAGGAACTCGGTCCCTATTAGTGGATATCATTGGAATTTCGCACCATAAGGTAAACCTCCTGTTTGCTAATCGTAAGTTGATGTTTACAATAGCAACGTCAATGTTATTAGCATATACAAGAGTTTTTGTATACAGAAATAATTGCACATTAAACTTCCAGCTCACTTGATGGAAAATGATGATGAGATCGAGCTTGGAGCATACAATAATGCCTATAGTTACAACCCAAGTTATAGCGTAGGGAATTAGTCTGCAGACAGGGAATTCCACTCCACAGCCATTCGCCATATAAACGTGGAAGCGTAACCAGCCTACATCTAGTCTCCCAATGATGGAAAGGGGAATGCGGAATTAAATTGTGCAATTCCATCGCATACTCTCCGTGACACATTCTGTAGAACTTTATCAAGTAACTTTACGGTGGTGTTCAAGCCGCTGCAAAGGATCACAAAAAGAAACCTCAGCTTAAAAACCTTGACTAACAAGATTACACAGGCCTCTTAGCGTTAGTTGATGTTTTGTAAAAAATTCAAACCATGAAAGTCCTCCCAAATTCCGGACTATCCTTGTAATTTTTGAGGACGGCCATACATTCAGATTAAGGTGTCCTATTCTGTCTGGACCATCACTAATCCCTCAGCAAGATGTTGCATTCACAACTTAAAGTAGCCTATAAATCATAATTCAATATGCATTGTGTTTTTACAAAAAAAAGGGTTTCTTTACATGTTTTAGCATAACCCACTCGAAATAGCCGGAAGCCATGTGCGCACAAATATTTAAAAGTGGTTTGCCTACGGACATTTTTTTCTAAAAAAAAATTTTTTTTCTCGCCCTGAATTTATTTAATGGTTACTAAGTAAGAATTGGACCCTTTTGTCGTTTGAAAAAGGATCTCGCAGACCCGAAAAAGATTAGCGTCAGTTATTGTCAGCCATTTTTTGGATTTTTTGTCACGTTCGTGACTAGGTTATTAATAGCCTATATAACAAATAGCCTTATTAGAATAAAGGCCTACAACATTTTATATTAATATTTTAACACACACAGTTTTTTAGACCATTACGTTCAAGATACGTTTTATGTGTTTTGGAATCGTTTTTGTTTGAATAGAACGGAAATTAAAAAATTTTATTCATGATTTAAATCGCATTCAAAAGGGAAGGCGCTTTCCATCAGTAACTAAACCTTAGGCAAAATGTTCCTTTAAGTACAAAGAGGGAATTTTCTTTTGGTGTCAAGAAATAAAACTCTCTGATTGATGATAGATACGACCATACAATTTACTAGTTTCTACCATTTACAATAATACATTCATGCCCAGCCCAGAATGTGCCTTCCGAGTGTCTCCTATAAATAATACATTATACACTTTATTGTTGTCGGAATCAAAAGGAGCCTTAAGGGTGGATGATCTCTTAAAATAACAAGTGTTTGCTTCAATGATTATCGACAATGCCAAGATCTTTAGCAGCCCTATGAAAGCCTCCTTATTTCTTAGAAGACATACGACATTTCGTGTTCTATTTTCGTTACAAAGTGAACTTTATTCTAGTAGCTAAAACGTTCAAAATTGATTAGCGTTTGAGGTGGATTCTCTAGTTTTATTTGCAATGAATTTTGAATGATCTCACGTTGGATTAGAGTTGAAACTCATATGAAAGAAGAAGTGCAATATTTGTTAAATACGGTTTCAAAATAAAATGTGCGTGAAACATCACAGCCAAGTTGGTTCACCGACACAAAGAAACATTCAGTCTTTTTTTGATACTTTGCTATTTAAATGGTTTTACACATTTATAATATAAGTTACGGTAAATAACTGCTTTTGTGAAGCCGAGTTTTTATTTTGTTCCGAATTTATTGTATGAAAATAATGCATTTAAATCTATTTCAATATTTAAACGATAAGTTTCGTGGATGGTTTAGAAAGCTACTTTAATTGATGCAGGTATTAAAGTTTTACTAACAATGTAACAATAAATGTTTTGTAGAGTATGTTTAATATGTAAATAACAATCTATAATTCATAATAACCTGTTTGCAAAGTCTTCAAGTGATATTTGCGTGGATTGTCCACGTTTCTAATCCTTTTTTTTTTTTCAGAAAAAAAATTCTTAAAGAAAAATTTCTTTTTACGTCTTACATAATATATGATGCTGACACATGGACACTTACTAGGGAAATTGTGCATCGGATACGTGGGATACTATACTCTGATTTAAACTTTCGCGATTTTCACACATTATTTGATTTTTAATTCGGGACTTAATCACATATAAAACATATTTTATTTACTTCGACGTTTCGGACATATTGCAACGCCGAAGGACTGACTGACAGTCCCTTCGAGACCATGGACGTTGCACAAAGGGCCACATAACGCGCCGTGCTCGGTATTAAACTTCCCGATAAAATTCGAAACATTGTAACCCGATGTCAGACGAAACTTCAATACTTTGAGACGCCGTGTTGGAAACCTTAAGTGGAGTTGAGAAGGACTCCTGTTTAGACGTAGTGATGGCCACTGGTAAGGCCTTGGCGGAGTGGTGGCTAAGGGTAGCCCGAACAAATCCGCGTTGTCCAATGGCGCGTTGGGTCGATGACACAGTAAAAGTTGACCAGATACGGGGCCGGAATTTTGGCAGGAGCGAAATGAAGCTAACAGGTGATGTAGGGTTGAAATGAATGAATTAGTCATCATCATCATATTAGCCAGAAGACGTCCACTGTTGAACATAGGCCTTCCCCAAAGGTTTCCAGACTAGTCGGTCGGACGCGGCGTGCATCCATCGTTTACCCGCCGCCCTTGCCAGGTCATCCGTTCGTCTAGTAGAGGGCCGTCCCACTGAACGCCTTCCAGTTCGTGGTCTCCATTCGAGAACCTTTCTGCCTCAACGGCCGTCAGTTCTACGAGCTATGTGCCCTGCCCACTGCCACTGCAACTTGCTAATCCTTCGAGCTATGTCGGTGACTTTCGTTCTTCTACGAATCTCCTCATTTCTGATTCGATTATGTAGAGAGATGTTGAGCATTCCTCGCTCTGTAGCTCGTTGAGTGACTTTGAGCTTTTTATGAAGCCCATAGTAAGTGACCACGTCTTAGAGCCGTAGGTCATCGCTGGCAACACGAACGAATTAGTGGTTCTAATTAATCCATTTAATTAGCAAATTATTTCAATAAGTGAAAATGACTAAATTTTATTAAATTCGCTAGTTGAAATCAATACAGATAGCTGAGTTTTACATTTAGTGACGGTATTGGTTGCTATGGCATTTTTTTATTAAGTTTTTGCATTGACGCAAATATGTTTTTTTTTTTCAATTAAATTGAAAAAGAAGAAGAAATTTTTAACATTAATCTCGCCAAATTAAAATCACAAATCAATTCCACAAAACCTCAGCTGCAAGACCACGCCTTTTAAAATTAATTATCCAGAATTGCACACATCATCTCCTTTAAAGCCTACGATATAGGTTTTTGGTTAAATAATTGATCATTGAACGATCTCCGCCCAGAGGACTCTGCTTACCCCGCCCTCCACAGTTGCTCTAAAAGGTCTTATAAAATATTATAAGTATTATTTTACTATGATGTTATAAAGTCAATGTTTACTCGATTTGTTTAATACATACGTTTTTGGAGGACTAAGACACGGACTTTAGGCTGTAGGTGTCTGTTTTAATATAGACGGAAAATAATTTTGTTCGTATTTATGTTTATTATTTTAAATTTATATAGAATTTAAAAAGGGGTACAATATACTTAACTAAACATAGATCTTCAAAACTGTATATGTATATACAGTTTCACTGCAGGATCGAATTTTTTAATGTGTCTTCTTCTTCTTAGTGTGCCGCTTCTCTACGAAGGTTGGCGACCATCATGTCTATTTTTGATGCTGCCGCACGAAACAGGGAACTTGTGCTAAAGCGGAACCAGGCTCTCAGATTCTTCAACCACGAGGTTTTCCTTCTGCCTCCCACTTTTTAACCGACTTCAAAAAAGGAGGAGGTTCTCAATTCGACTGTATGTTTTTTTTGTATAACTGTTTCATTTGTGAACTGATTTTGGTGGTCCCATTTAAATTTGAAGAAAATAGTCCACCTCTAAGGGTAGCAAACTAGGGGATTAATGACTTTTGAGGTCGGTTTTTTTAGTACTCTGTATTGAGATTATTTTCAGAATTATGCAATCTTTGCGGATTTATATTTCAAAGTCCTTGAAAAGGCTCATCATAAACTACCTTATTTATTAGCTAGCTGCATAACTTTACAATGACTTAACAAAACACCTTGAGTCGGCACAACAAAGTTCAAAAGACCTTCGAAAATTCTAACAAATTGAAGGCGTTTTTCTTGGAACTTGTTAGAATTTACAGTTTCAAATTGTGGAGTTCCCCGCCTTGATTTTGAAGGCCCCGCCTAATCACGCCCGGTACTTTGAAGTCGAATACGTTAGATCAGGAAGGCGGCACGGATATCGACAGTCAGCTATTGCTTTGCTTTGTGGATTTTGTGTTGATTGTCAATAGAGTTTTGAATTTTGAAAAAGGAAACGCAATGTTGGAAATAAGCAAATCTCTAAAGCTCATCTATTCAAATACTTTATTCGTCAGCATAGGTTACAGTACATACGTGAAATACATGGTGATAAATAAATTTGTAGTAACCTTATATGCTACGCTTTAAGGTACAAAATTATAGTAGCAGTACAGCTTCTTGTGAAAGAGTTCGCCCTGGGAAGTAATGCCGCCTTACCTATTTCTGCCGCCAAGCAGTAATGTCAGCATTACTGTGTTCCGGTTTTGAAGGGTAAGGGTGCTGCTGATATTACAGGCACATGGGACTTGTCAAGTTATGTCTCAGGGTGACGGGCGCTGTAGTAGTGCCCCTCAGATCTTTGCTCTTTTAAAGCTCTGAGTGGCACTGTAACTGTTATGGACAGGCGTGTGGCTTACCATTACAAAGTATAAAGTTCTTAGCTGATTATTACGAATAAATTAGCACGGGAATGATATTCATTACACAATTCTAACAATAAATATTTTAAATTTATTAACTAAAAATGTCAGTAAACAATAAATAACGCACACATTCTTAGCCCCACACTAGGGAAACCCTGTAACGTAAACATTTTGCTTAATGCAATTATGGCTGCTAACAGATTGACCGCATGTTTGCAGTTAATGCGTGAAGTCGTAATCAACTTCATGCAGCTGATAAGACTGTATGGTTATAACGACTTCACCCAATAACTGCATGCAGTCGAAACCGACTACATGCAGTCGAGATTTTTTTTTAATTCGTATACTGCTTCATGTTGTTCAGGTTGCTTCAGGTCCCGGGTTCATTTACTTCTCTCGGTATAATTTGTGGTTGTCGATGGTGCACCGCGGTTGTCATTGTGTGGGGTTTCTCTAGTGCGAGGTTATGAGTGAGTGTGTTAAAAAAAAAAGTCTCATGTACTGTTATTTCCAGATCTAAGATAAGACCCTTTCTGTCCAACTCTGAGACTTGCGAGAAAGCTTCGATTATTCAGCATTATTTTCAGCCGGCGCTAAGCCATGGAGTACATCATTGTACTAAACAGCGGGACGTCCAGCCTTCAGTTTCGCCACTAATACCGTTATTCATAAAAACACGTAATTGACAAACATTTAAATGTCATGCAAACATCAGCTTTTCAACTTTATCTATCTTGAGCAAAATATTACGTTAAGTACTGAGTGAAAAAGAACACTGTAACGTCGCTTAAAAGTCTCTTTTGCCTTACGATTTGGAATTAGTTTTTATGGTACGCGTGTTCCAAAATCTCAATTTTCCCGTATTGGGTCGTCAAGCATTGTCCTAAACAATAGACCTTCAGTGTTCTTATCTGACGATCTCGCTTTGAAAGGGCGAAGATGTTATCAGCGGAGGGCTTTAAGACCGGGCCCTTATGGTCCTTTTGGGCCCAGACAATGGGGCGAATGGTCGCGACACGTGGGCGATTCGAGAGACAAATTGGGCATTATGGTTTCGTTCTTTTTTGTTTAGGATAAATGCCATTGTTTTTTTGTAATCGAATGTTTTGTCGAGTATTGATAGGATTTGTGTATTTTAATTAATGAATTATTTTTATTTTATATAAAATACATATATATATTTATATTTTATTATTGAATATCAATTCAATAAAAAATTTAATACAATGAACAGCGACATCTCTTGCCGGGGCTGGTGGCTGTAAAGGTATATAACTGAGTGACGAAATATCATAGATTTCTCATAGATGGCGCTACGGCTAAAAAGTCGTTGGAAAACCAAATACAAAGATACGACGCAAGCACATAGAAAAATTCCAGAGATCCGCTGGTTCGTTCCGTGACTTAGTTGGTATAGCATCTGCCACGGTATGCTAGAAGACGTCGGTTCGAATTCGGCCGGATCGAAGGAATTTTTTCTGAGTGTTCGATCTTTGTATTAATAATTATAACAAACTAGTGGAGTAATTTCACATAAAAATAATTGAATATCAATTTAACAAAAATTTAAAGACTAATTTGTTTTTCAATATGTCATTTTCTTATTATTTATTTGCTATTTAAATGTTGTTGTTTTTTAATAAGTCTTTGTTGTATGTAATTTTATTACATTACCAAAATGTTCCTTCTTAACTTCATCGATACATATAATCTGTGTTTTTGCGAGGGTGTCTGAAAATAGCGTCATGTAAATAAAAACACCCACAAAACCATATTACTTATAATATTAACTGCGCACTGCATCCTATTCGTATTTGTTCCGTACCCGAGACTATACAAATCTAGAAACCTCAGACCCACTTCGGATGTCGCTTGTGCACTGTTGCAAGTCCGATTCATATCCGAAAAAATTCGAATATCACTTGTACACCCAGAGATAAAAAGATCCCTGTGACGGTATGACCGTCATTTCTCGAATTCGTAAATTATATGTATCGAAGAAGTTAAGACGGAACATTTTGGCAATGTAATAAAATGAATTGCATACAACAAACTTATTAAAAAACACAACATTTAAATAGCAAAATTTATTTGCTATTATTTAAATAAGAAAATGACATATTGAAAAACAAATTAAAGTGTCTCTAGATAAATAGCTGCTACTACAGTGTTAGAGACTTCACGGATTCTACTATAAGACATTGTGAAAGAGAGGTGACCTCTTCAAGTCTTCCACAATGTAACAGAACACGTTCCTGTTACTTTTGTGTCTATTTTAAGTACTATATATTATTATAAGTCTATGTTTGTTTTTGTTCATTATTAGAGAGTACCAATTATTTGCTACAAACTGGAACTCAACGGGGTATGTTTGTGCTTGGTAATTACCTGTTCGTTCAGGGAAGTAATGCCACCTTACCTATTTCTGCCGCCAAGCAGTAAATTGAGCATTACTGTGTTCTGGTTTTTGTAGATACCTAAGGGTACTGGTGAAATTACAGGCACATAGGACTTATCAACTTATGTCTCAAGGTGACTGGCGCAGTTGCAGTACTATTCGGATCTTCGCGATTCAAAAGCTCAGAGAGAGACTGTAACTGTCATGGATAGGCGTGTTATTTACCACCAGACGCATGACATGTCATCCCTGTGACAGTTCGGACCGTCATTTCTCGGATTCGGAACTGACACGAATCGGACGCAGTGCGCAAGCGCTCTTATGCAAGAGATAACATTTTTTTGGGAAACCATTGACTTACAATTATATGGACGTCGGGTACGCGCTAAAAAGTGTCCGAACTTATAGGGCGTTAAAATCGTATACAGAGCGTCATTCACGCTTTAGTCTTCGTTTGTTCGACTGACAGTGAAGCAAGCAAAATTAGACAGTACTGCGATGACATTACAATTTAAATTCAACGTTTTAGCTTTTTCATATTCCTTTACATGTCACTACGTTTAAATAGGTTGAGTTGGGACATTTTTTTCGTGGTTTTTGTATTAGACCCGTCGTCCATTTATTTGTAAGTCAATGGGGTAAACGTATTATTTAAGCGAGAAGTAGCTGTCAAGAATAAAATATTATATAGGCTACTTTTATAAAAATAAACCGACCTCAAAAGTTAGCTCGGTTTTCGCTATGTTGGTTACCGTGGTCTCCACAACGATAACTGAAACGAAAAATATGAAAGTCCTTATCAAAATGAATAATATGAGCCCAATTACGAGGTAAGTGCTAAATACTATTAAGGTACCCCTTTTTCATCAAAAAATAATCATCGAAATCAGTTCACTAAATGTCGGTGTAATCGCGTAATATAAACACAAAACATTCGTCTTCTTTTGACGGTTACAAAATTATTATTGACTTATAACTACATCTGCATTTTTATTTGCATTACATTGAAACGACGACAAAATTTTATTGAATTTCATTCGCTCAAGTAAATTCAATTACAGACTTAATAAAAAATGCTTTTGTCACCACGAGTTTTCGAAGGAAAGGTGTTCTCAAATAATTTCTTAATTCGCATCTTAACGATGTTAAATTTACGCTAAATATGGTTTCGGAAAAGGATTCGCTCGAGCGAAATAATGTGCGACATTTTGGGCGTTTTTTTGTCGCTTTTAAAATATTATTGACGTTATTAAATGTCCTTTGTCATAGTTAGGCGCATCGTGTTTTTGTTAAACGATTTTGGATGTATAGGATGTTCTATTTAGTTGCCTCGTGTTCTTATTCAACAAATTTGGATGTAATTACATGATAATTTTAAACAACTATGTACTTACTTAAAATCTATAATATACAACACATGTTAATAAAGATTTAAAATAGAAGTTTAAATAATTTAATATTTTTTAATTTTTTTATTTTATTTAATAAAAAATAGACAACCACAAATTACACCCAAACTCACGAAAGAAATATATGTTGGTTATACAAATATTTCTCCCAGTCCGGGAATCGAACCCGGATCCTCTGTGTGGCAGACCAGCATGGAAACCGTTCGACCTCGGAGACAGTTCAAAAATGATTTGATTTAATTTGTGTATGCTCTTGGATGAATCACATTTTCAAATGTGAACACCATGTATTATGTTTCAAGTTAACTACAAATCATTGGCGGACAAAAGACGTTATATAGACCCTTTAGCCGATAAAATGGAGACAAATTTGCTTCAAAAGTCAATTCGAACGTCAATATGCGTCTTCAACCAATATATCACGATATTGTGGCCTTGTATGAAAATGTCCTTTTATTTTTTAAATTATTATAGGTACAATAATATAAAATACTCCATTGAATTGTTAGTGAATGGAAGTCTTAGATAAAATTTCAAAATCATTAGTAGCTTTATAGTACCATTTTATTAGGTACCTGGTTTTGGTACAAAAGTTCGATATCTCCAATGAACACTACTTCAACTTAATTTTTGAATAATTTTCTGTTATTTTTGTAAATAGCCATATTTATTTACTAATATTATGGACCTCGAATTTTGTGAAAAAAAAAGAATCAAAACCCAAAATTGGAAATAAAAACAAAAAACGATTTTTGTGAAAAAAAAACAAAAAAATGAATTTTGTGAAAAAAAGGCCCAAAAAAACTAAATAAAAACAGAACAGGTCCAAAAATTAAGTTGGCGTAGTAGTGTTCGTTAGAGGTATGGAGTTGCAAAGTTAAATAAAAATATTGAATTCAAGATACTTAGCGTAAGTAAATACAAAACTGCCAGCTACTAACATCACTTTAGAAGACCTCGGTAGCCCAACGGTTTGTACTGTGGTCGCTGGATGAGGAAATCCCGGGTTTGATTTCTGGTAGGACCTATTTGGGAAATTAACTTTTTTTATGACATCAAGTGACGGGACGAACAAGTCGTGTACGTGATGGTAAGCTACACGCCTGTTCATAACAGTTGCAGTGCCACTTAGAGCTTTAAATCGCAAAGATCTGAAGGGCACTGCCACTGCGCCCGTCACCCTGAGGCATAAGTTGCCAAGACCCACGTGCCTGTAATTTGACCAGCACCCTTATACCCACAGACATATATCTAGACATATATAGACGCCACAGGTACAGCAATTTGTAAGAAAACCAAGCGTGGCACATTTTTGTACCCACTATGACGTCACAAGGGCTATTTAGTGATGGAAACCTCCTTCCGCTCGCTTTAAATCGATTGATTGAACGGAATACGCGCAAACACGCGTATTCCATTCAATTAAGCGATTCTAAATAGAATAATTTTTGTTTAAGTATTTGTTGATTACAAGTCCTTAGTCGTAATATTAATATAGTAGAAAAATACTACAATAAGATAGTTTAGTCCTTTATTTTACTTGTTTTCTAAAAATGTTGATTACTTAAAAAAAATTGAGACTTTAATTTTTAATCGACTTCAGATATTAAAATTATTGTCCTTCCAGTAAAATGAGCTTATTATATAACATCCTTTTGTAACAGAAAATCTTATCGATTAATTTAAATAATGAAATCGCACGTCAATTTATGAACTTGCGACTGCCTTAATTAATTTTACTAGATGGTTTTCTGTTGGTAATTGATCAAATTGATGAATGCCAAGTGACAAATGAAAATGTTACTGCTGACAAAATATGCTAAAATCTTATTAATCAGAAGAAATTTACTTAATGACGGCCTCGTGTGAAATTTTTGTGATTTGTTTATTATTTATCGGATTTCTAACTCCGCTACTCTGCATATTTGAATAGCATCTTAGGTGGGATAAACTAGACCACATTCGTCCTCGAAAGCAACGAACTTATACATATGACCAACTCCAGGTTTTTGTGACAGCGCACTGTTAATTCTTTGCTTTATATATTTTTTTGTATTACTCATACTACTTATCCGGCGACGTATGTAATTATTTGCTCATTATATTCGGACATTCGAGGCAACGCAACGTGCTGCAAAAATTATTGAAATTACAGATACTACTGATAAAATATAAAACTGATACTATAAATATAAAATATAAAACTGATACTATAAAACTGAAAAAAACACGAAACGTTACTAAACGACATAACAAAAGAGTTATAGAATATTTTTATAATGTTGCTAAGGTCATAATAATTTTCGTCCCTTTGTTTTCAAAATCGATCATAATCGAGAACAGTGTTGCCTAACGTATATATACATCACTAAATGTTAAATTTAGCCAAAAAAATATACAAGCGGCCGTACCACGAAAATGAATGAATTATACAAAAGTGCGTTCGTTCGATATTCATGGCGTATTAACAAAGGATCACAAATATATCGCACCAAGTAAAAGTCGCAATATATTACAAATCATGAGACATACACTCGGTCGCATATTTGTTTTCTCGAAACTCACACAAAACCAAAATAATTGTTTTTAAAATAAATTATGCATTTTCTGATTACAAAATCACTTGCCCGTGGAAGGAAACGTCCCTGTTTACCCGTTTACCCACAGTTATGGTGCTTTTGCAGTTTATAATGGCACAATTATGCATTTTTTCGCGTTTTCGACTGGTGTTTATCTACGATAACGGTCGAGCGCGTTCTGAAGTGTAGCAGCGGCAAGGAAGTGAATGTCACTTACTTCGGGCACGCGAAGTACGTACACTTGCGGCGTCTGTCTAGATATATGTCTGTGCTTATACCCTACAAGAACGGAACACAGGAATGCTGACATTACTGCTTGGCGGCAGAAATAGGTAACGAATAGGCGAGGTGGCAGTAATTTCCTAGACGAACTCTTTCACAAGGAGCTCTACTGCTACTAAATTTTCTAGGTTAGGTTAGACAGATAGGTTGTGGTCTAGATATTCTGGATAGTGTCCCGAAGTGAATTTCGTTGTTCTGGTACTCATAGTACAAGGGAATCGCTAGGTTATCTGGAATATTATTATTACGATTACGAAAAATAGTGATGCTATATTGATTCAATTTACAATGATCTCACTCAAAAAGAATCAGTCAAAAAGAAACGATGATGATTTTTTCTATTTATGTAAAACAATGTTTCATTAAAATTTATTGTAACTATAAATATTGTCTGAAATAAATAAATTAATTTGTGTATATTCTCTATCTTTTCTGTAGAATTTTTCTGTTATTAAATTTTTAATGAACGGATGAATGAAATATTATTTATAGCAAATAAAATTACTGTAGCAAGTGTAAAAATAATAAGTTAATGTCCTTATTGCTGTGTAGCAAAAAAATTGATGTTTATAAATTAATATCTAAAAATTATTAAAAGGATGTAACTTTGAAGACCTACTCACTGAATCAGTCGATCTTTTAACACAGCACTATATAAATTTCATTAGAAACTAGCAAGTCATAAACATCAGTTTATTATCTGCAATTAAAAATTCGACTATATAGAGATACTTTTAAGGCGTTATTACAACCATTAATAGTAATTTTGTTTTAAGGATCAATATCAAATGTGTTCCCATACATTTGGGTCGAGCTGATACAACCGTTTAAAAAGGTCTCAATAATTAAAGGTCTTCATATTATTTATGATATTAATGTAAAATTTCGTAAATCTTTCGGAATAACCCACAAACCGAGTAACCCTCATATATGTTTAAACATTATATTAAGCGATGTCCAGACGCCATTGAGTAGAAGACATTTCATCAAATATTACATACTCATCATTTAACATGACTGCCAACATTGAAGCCATCTGCTTACAACAAGCTGAGAAAACATTCTTTGACATCGTTTCACGTCGACAACTATCTTGTTCCGCCTAATATCATTCAAGGTATGGACTATAATGTAATTATTGTCAAATGCCATACACGGATATATTCCTATGGCCTTTATACTCACGCACGAATGAATTTCTTGCTCCAAAAGTATGAATTATTTCCGCTGAATGCCCTCAACTGAATGTCTTCAAAAGGGGACGAGATAAAGCATCATATTTATTTCATAATAAATGACAATTATAGTAAATTGATTTCGATGTCGACAATGCGTTGCAGCTAACCAAACATTGGCCAGAAAGGATCTTTTATTGTTGTTATGCTATGTCTGTTATACAGTGATCTTTAGACTCATTGAACTGTTGAATACCCTGCCGACTCTACTACAAGATTATTGAAGGATATAAGATAGGTATTGCGGTCTACAATCTATTTCCAATAATTAGGTGACAGTTCACTACTCTAGCGCATTGCAGCAAGGCATAGGATACGAAATCAAAACTTTTATAAAGTAAAATTTTCCAACAAAATTATTATCGTAATGTGCGGTTAATTAAGCTAATTTTGAGTTTTTCAAAAATTTTCCTTCGTAAGTTCTAAAATACTGTCACAAGCTCTTTCCGAATGGACATACAGAAGTTTTCCTACAAATTCATTGATGACATATGAACACGTTCACAATGTCAGTACTTAAGTAAAATTATTGAATTTTCTGCAAGTAAGTAATGTTAATTTGATTTTAGGAACATTCTTCTTTTATTAACTTATTACATACACATAGTTAGCTCTTTCTTAAAATAATTACGAGACAGACTATGCCTAGTGTAGTTTCCCGGGCCGAGAGAAATAGTTGTATGGCCTACAATTATTTCTCTCGTGAGTTTGGGTGTAATTTGTGGTTGTCTATGTGTGTGTCCATGGTACCCGCGACACAGGGTTTCCCTAGTGCGGGGCTATGTTGAGTGTGTGCGTTAAAAAAAAAAGTGTAGGAGCCAGTGTAACCGGTTTTAAAAAATGCTTAAAAGTACATGTCTTAAACTTACGCATTACATAATGTGTAAAATACTATATCTCTCTTCTACGTCTGTCTGAAATGGAACTATATTTGATTTTATGTACATATAAATTACTTACTTAATACTACATGTTATCTTACATATTGCAGATCATAATACACCGATCGAAGTATAAACCTTCATGCAAAAAAATTCGACTTCTAAAGTTACAGAAGAATGGCAGAAAAGGTTTGTATTTACTGTGGAAGAGGCAACAAACATTATGTATGAATTGTGGTTAACGTTATCAAAGTAAATACTTATGTACCTAAGTGGTTATTTGTGAAAATAAATAAGCTTTAGTACTGTTTGTGTGAGTTTTGAATTTAGTACAATGACATTTGCGATGCAAAATTGGAGATCTAAGGAAATAATACCACAGTAACAAAATGAGAGGGTATAGGCTATGTTTAGACTATATGTCGCTTCTTCTTGGAGTACCATCTCCTACCATAGCTCGTTCATCGTCATAGCAGCGTCACTCGGGCCCGCGAAGTTGCGGCTCGGAATGGTTAAGTGGTCATGTTGAACCATTGTGCAAGATTTTGGAGCCATGTGGTTTTTCGTCGGTCACGTCTTCCATGGTCCCGGATTTTTCCTTGCAGGATGAGTTGGCAATAAAGTGTATTTTTCACTCAAGATACCGAAATGACCTTTTCCAGAAATAACGTTTGCTTGAATTTTCATAACCTCGAAAGTAATTTTGAGAGGAAAATGTTTTTTCTTTTAAACCTAACGAGAGCGAACCTAATCGTGTCTTTGCGATAAACATCCAACATATACTGGAAGATCAACGGTTTCGAACAAACGTTACATATAGGTTACCGCTCCACGCTTTTGTGCACCTTCTGCAATACGTCGTCATTTGTGATCTATCCGCCCACGATACTCATATACCGCCACGCTGATTGATTGGTTCGGTACTTCACACGTTTTTCAAATAGGAAATGAAATATTTTCTCCAGGTCCAAATCGCGTATATTTGTTTTTCAAACAAACTAACGTTCGATCCCTTTGCAGATCACATAGTCACAACTAACTGAGGTGGTAAAGTCATCAACCAGTTATATTTGTCGAAATATTATTTGCACCGATTTACTGTAAAGATGAAGCGATAAGATGTGCTTCATCTATAAAAATATAAAATAAATATAATATAAAATAAAATATAAAATAGGACAAAAGGAACCGTCTCGGTAACGCACGTGCCATCTGTTTAGTCCGAACAACTGATTTAAATACTTTTACGCATTGGCACTTAATTATATGCATAAGTAACTTGTTGAATTTGTAAGAAAATAGTCGGTAGTCGGTATTTTATGAAGTACCTACTGTTATTTTTTTTTTTTTTTTTATACCTGACAGGCAAATGACTCCACGCCACCTGATGTTAAGTGGAAAGTGGTATCCAAACGCGAAGGAACCTAGTGCATAAAATATGACCTGTTGAGTACAGAAATAATGGAAATGTCAGAAAAATCATTTAACGCACACACTCAAACGCACACACTCAACATACATTTAGTGTACCCATGAGTGGTACGATGGACCAAGATCGTTAAATCCGTGTACGCTTTAAGTAACAGAAGTGTTAATGGTTTTGTTACCTTTTGTAATAGAAATGATAAGCGGTTCCAAGAGATAACATTCATCGGTGCAAATAATATTCCTTCAACTATAATATTAATGCAAACCACCCCATTGTTTACTATAGTTACAAAAGTTTTTAATTTAAATACTGTTGTTGCCGCGTATGATTGGTTGAGAGTAAAAATAGCCACGTGAGCGGGAATTATTGTCATTGGTTGTGTTGTTACCCCACTGAAGTATGATTGGACGAGAGCAAAATACACGTCAGCGGGAATAATTCTTATTGGATCACAATGAAAAACCCCACAATTTACCTGTTCTAGTCGTTTTGGGGTTTAGAGAGGACTCTCTAAATTAATTCATTCCGTTGCAAAAATTAGATGAAAAATAAGAAACAATTTGAATTAACTTCTCTTGAAAACTGAATAAGTTCTCTTCATATTGTATAATTGCATAATTTTGCTGGTAAAATCGTATAAGTAATTGTTTTGTGGCATCAGTATTGTTTCTTTTATATGCTGTAGTAATTACCTATTATGTTCAATAAAATATTTATCCACTAATAGTCGGATTTTTTTCAATACATTGTATTTAATTTATCAAAAAACTTTTCAATTAGCGCTAAATACGTTTCGCAAAATAACAATAAAATTTTATTTATTCAGACAACTAGATCCACAGGTTTTTAATATTCCACTTATGACTACGTGATTATTTTTCAATAGGCAGTGAATTTTTATTTAAGTGTTTCATTATTGAGCACTCATTTACGGCTATCATCATCAAGAGGCTTATTAGTGCTCCCATATATAGTAGTCAAAACCGATAATACGGCATGAAAGCTGTCCTTGCATTTCGGCAAACATTGTGGATGCAATTTTAAATACCTACTGTGGGACTTAGATATATTAACGAAATTGCCAGTTAAATCACGTATTTATTTGTTTACTCACGTTTTTGAATATAGTGGATACAATGCAGAACTGCGGAGGCCCCCTGAAGGCCGCCCTGAAAACGTTGATGTAATGCAAAAATGATTCTTTGATCTGCCCTGAATGCCTATTTATTTTACTGATATAAAGTACTATAGAATTCTATATTTTTGTAGATATTAAATGAAGTTGTTGCGTGTGCGCTGCATTCCACACGGACCACTCGGATATTGGCAGTCGATTATAGACTGCAATCTGTAAAGTGTTTTCTTTGGTGTACCCCCCGCTCCCCAGTGTGACCCCTGTAACAATTTTACGCATTATTGTTATGGCAAATATAAAGAGTGTATATATTACCTCAGTGACTGCCTCCGTAGCCGAACGGTTACCATGCCGGACTGCCACGCAGAGGCCCCAGGTTCGATTCCCGGGCCGGGAGAAATATTTATATGGCCTACATTTATTTCTCTCGTGAGTTTGGGTGTAATTTGTGGTTGTCTATGTGTGTGTCCATAGCACCCGCGACACAGGATTTCCCTAGTGCGGGGCTATGTTGAATGTGTGCGTTATTATTATTATTATTGTTATATTATTCGTTCGTCTAGGGAAGTACAGCCACCTTACCTATTTTTGCCGCCAAACAGTAATGCTCACATTGCTGCGTTCCGGTTTTGAAGACTTGTCAACTTATGTCTCAGTGTGACGAGTGCAGTGGCAGTGTCCCTCAGATATTTGCAATTTAAAGCTCTGAATGGATGGATGGATGGATGAAACTCCAGCGTCTACAGAATCTATTAATCTGATTTATATACAGATTATTTAAGAATCGAAACACAAAACTGGGATGCGAAGTCGCATCGCACCGATTCGCACTTTTGAGTTACGTCCCTAAATTCGATCATGTGTCTGAGCATAGGAGAAGGTTTCAATGGCTCCCCAAGCAGTTTCGTGAGGGACTCGTCCTCAGCTTTCCCTATAACGTACTTTATGACCCTTGCACTCCATCATATCTTAAGGAACGTTTTTGATTCCTCAGTGAGGATCACAAACGTAAAGTAAGGTGTCAAATGGGTAACCTACTGAAACCTCTTTTCAACTGCTCAGAGTACTTTAAAAACTCCTGTACTATTAAGGCTGTGATTTGTGATCATGGAACGAACTTCCGTCTAAAATTCGAAATTCAAAGTCGCTTCCTAGCTTTAAAATTGGATTGCAGATTCTGTATATTGATATTTATTATTAGTGCAAGTTTATTTTGGTATATTTATATATACAAACTTAGAATAATAACGCATAGAAACCTAGTCCGCACACGCTAAGTGAGGCAAATTGAAGCGCGCCTAATGGGCCTACACGAGCGGGCGGGCCTTCAGTGCTCAAGGTCAACTTGTACCGCGAACAGCTCAAGAATTTTAGCTAAAAATGTCGAAATGCGCGGTAAATGAGTGTAAAAATACGTCACACAAACATAAAATAGATACTAACATCACATTCCACAAGGAAGTAACGCGTTTCAACTTGTATTTTTATATAAATATTCACTAAAACCGAAAATTAACCTACTACTAAAACTATAAATTTGATTTTTGCCTCACTTGTGACAGTTCGTTTGATATGAAACTATCATTCTATGCGTTATTATTCTAAGTATACTAATATATAATTATGTAGGTATAATATGGTTATTCATTGTTTGATAATAATATAATTCTTATTAGGTACATAATATGGTTACTCATTATTTGGTAATAATATAATGTAGGTTTTTATTTATGTTCTGAAAAAGTTACCATTGGCAAACTATTTTCCATTTTTATTATTTAATAGGGCTCGAAAGGAGCTTCCCCGCACGACCTTTCTGTACGTATCTTTCCTGTGCGTCTGGCACATCGTGGGCAAAAATCGACGAGTATTTTACGCCGATTGACAAATCATATCACCACGATGGCGAGCATTATAGTCTATGGTCATCGATATGATAATATGTTGACTTTGATATATTCTCTTGCCTTCGTACTCGCACACTCACACCCCCTCACATACACAGATGCACAACTTACACTCATCCATGTACATATACTTATACATAATAATATATGTATGTGTTTGTGTGGAGAATGATGAGTATCGACACACATACACAAACAATTACTAAGTAAATTTACATTTCTGTAAACAATATTTTCCATATCGAGTTCTTAGGTTTTCGCGATTGTTACATACGAGTATAGGAAATGAAATTATTTTTCCGGATTTAAATCGCATATATTTGTTTTTCATATAAACCGACAATATAATCAACCTTGGTTGATGACTTGTACACTTCACGGTACACTTCAGTCAACCGTAACCATAGGACCTGCAAAGGGCCCGAAACGCCGGTTTGTTTGAAAAAACAAATATACGCGATTTAAATACGGAAAAATAGTTAAGTAACAATATTTTCCTTTATTTTTTAACCGACTTCAAAAAAAGAAGAAGGCTCTCAATTCGACTGTGTTTTTTTTGTATGTTCTGTTCAAGCATTAAGATTCATTTTTATAAATAGCGCCTAAATTTTATTATAAGCAGCAATTATTTTAATGGTTGATTTTCCTATTCTCCAATTCAAGGCGTTTTTCTCTCTCAATATACTTTGAGAAGTGAGAACCGATTTTTGTTGTACTTTAGTGGCGAACTAGGGGATGAATCCGGGTTTGCGTACTACCCGGTAACCGATTTCAATAAAACATGGTATTTATATGTAATTCCACATATTTTTGAGGTCGATTTTTTTAGTACTCTGTATTGAGATTATTCTTCCATTGTTTTATTTTTTGTAAACTTTAGTACCTAACTTATCGCCATGGTCAGTGTACGAGTAGATATTTCTTAAGAAAATTGCAAATATTTTTTAAGGAGAAAAGTCTTGTTGACCTTCAGTTCCTTACATACAGTCCTTACATCTAGTCACAGACCAGATGCTCCGTACAACTAATTTGGGCACCAGTTTTCCATAGGCATAATTA
The DNA here is from genome assembly GCF_003589595.1 of Hyposmocoma kahamanoa. Classification (NCBI taxonomy): domain Eukaryota; kingdom Metazoa; phylum Arthropoda; class Insecta; order Lepidoptera; family Cosmopterigidae; genus Hyposmocoma; species Hyposmocoma kahamanoa. The sequence continues at coordinate 16,589,505 of NW_020653853.1, read as the reverse complement.
GGTATCGTTGTTATGTATTGTTCTCGATATCTTGCTTAATGTACTTCTTATACTGTGGTGCAAAAAAAAAAAAATTTTTCTTAATTAAATTTTTTATTGAATTGTTATTCAATTATTTTTTGTGAAATTACTCCACTAGTTTGTTATAATTATTAATACAAAGATCACTCAGAAAAAACGATAAAAAGCTACGACTAAAAAGTCGTTGAAAGACCAAGTACAAAGACACGACGCAAGCACATAGAAAAGTTCGCGAGGTCCGTTGGTTCGTTCCGTGGCTGAGTTGGTATAGCGTCTGGCACGGTATGCAAGAAGACGTCGGTTCGAATCCGACCGGATCGAAGGAATTTTTTCTGAGTGTTTTTCTGAGTGTTCGATCTTTGTATTAGTAATTATAACAATATTATTCTTATTATCATACTGCTATACTATTTAGTTTCTCTGTCACACAGGTTGTGTTCTTAGTGACCTTAGTCACCTTTGCCTTGTTTCTGTTGTTATGCATGATTTAATAAAATCTATGTCTATCTATTAATTTAAACGACGAAGAAAAAAATTCTTACGTTTGCATTGTTTATTATGTGGTCCTTTATTGCCACCTGGTGGCGCCCAATAATGGTACTCATTTCCCCAATGACCACCATTAGTTCGCGACTTGTAAAACACGTACAATGAGAGGCTATCCGTCTAGCACTTCCCAAAATACGTTGTTCAGGTTGAAAACTAAATAGACCAGGTGCATTGACTAGACAATTATGGTAAATCTTATAATCAGTGTACTTGGAGTGTTGTCACGGAAGTTCTCGGAAGGGCATTGTGTGGTACCACCCAGTGGGGCTAATGTTTGCAAACCTCGTGAATGCGAAGGCCCAATATTTGCTTTTCGAATGAAGGAAACAATTGGTCGCCAGGATTGGGACAGTTAGCGTTTTCTCGCCAGTCACGAATTTTGTTAAGAGGCTGCTCTGTTGCTTTAGGATAACTGCTGTTTAGTTGTAATATTAATTTTATTAAAAAACTTTGTGTTACTATTATGATATTTAATTATTTTTGTGGTATTTCTCCATTGCCCTGTAGTCGAACTGGCGTAGTAGCTTTTTGTACGAAAACTTTAGCATTTCAATGTATCGGTAGTCGAGTTGGCACCTCTGGGAAGACAGCAGCACAACCCAGGGAGTCTACCATAACCTTTCTAAAAATAATCTTATTTCAATGTAAGCTTAAAGTAACCTCATTATAATGTTACTCATATTGGTACCATGACAAACCTGTCAATCAAGTAATGTATTATTTATTACCAAGAAGTTTAAAATGATTGAAAGAACGAATGATTTCCCAGTATTGTTTATTCTTTACTAAAAATAGGAAAGAAATAACGCTATATGAACTATATAATGCCATCTCTTTCTGTTTTGATATTCAAAATCGTCTAATTGTAGTATAATGTTTAAGTACTTAATGTTATTTACATTCAGAGAATTTTAACTGTTAATATCCTAACCTCCGGTTAAAAAACCGACCTCAAAAGTTATTCATCCCCTAGTTTACCACCCTTAGAGGTAGAGTATTTTCTTCAAATTTAAATGGGACCACTTCTAAGGTACCCTCTAACAAAAAAAGAATCATCAATATCGGTTCACAAATTGCGGAGTTATCGCGTAACAGACATACAGACGAATTGAGAACCTCTTCCTTTTTTTGCTAATAATCCACATCTAAGGATAGCAAACTAGGGGATGAATAACTTTTGAGGTCAGTTTTTTAGTACTCTGTCCTGAGATTATTGGTTTTAACGACTTTTTGAGGTAACGCCATCTGTGAGAAATCTATGAAACTATGCTGTTTAGCTTTTTATCTTTGCTAATTTACAGTTAAGTTTTGTAAATTGGGCCCGTGCAATTGTTGATAGAGTCATAGATAATGACACGGTAAAAAACAATTATTTAAAAAAATACACTCTTTTATTTTCACTAACTGGGTAACAGTTTTTATATGCTTGGAATACTTCAAACTATATTTAAAAGTATTTTATTTATTGGATTTAAGATGCTTTAGTAATATAAAAAAAAATGGAACATAATGATTCATAAAATCATAGATAATGACATTGGTAAAAAAAAGATGAACACAATACACTAGTTTTATTTTCGTGTCACTAATCAGACATCGGGCACATCTGTCTAAAGACATTTACTTTTTATTCAGATCCCATTTCTGATGTTCAAATTTTTGTAAGCGCCTCGCTTCTTAAGGCCAATGTATTGAAGTTGAAATCTAAGAAAACTTAAATCTTTATTAAAATTATTTTAGTTTGAAAGAGCGCTGCTGGCGCTGGTGGAGTTCTGTAGGATTGTAATGTAGTAGTAGCATCCGCAGCGAGCGCGCCTCCATTCATCTTGCTTATGTATATAGTTGCAATAAATCCAGTTTTATAAATATTATATTCCGTTTTATTATATTTGTTATCTTTAAAATGTTTATCGCACAAGAGATTTTTGGTAACTGCTAAACGGTTCAAAAAAATAAAGGGAAGACGTGTTCGCTACCGCGATCGGACAGGAGTGACAGTGGAACGAAACAAAAGCCGAATGCGAGGCAAAAGAACTATGGAACAATTCAAAATGAAAATTTAAATACGAGTGGCCAGGAACTGGAGAACGGCGATAAAAAGGTGGGATGACGATGTAAGGAGGTCACACTGTCACAAGTTACAGTTTTTAAGATTATTTAAAAACATAAAGCATGGTTCATATATCGACCCCTCCTACGTAAAGTATCGTATGTCGAAGTTGCCAAGTTTACAGGGGAGCGTTTTAAACTTCTGAATTCACTGAAATAAGCATAATACGTGACTTTAGCATTTCTCAGTTTTATTCGGCAAAGCTCGTTAATCACATAGAATATTATAAAATTCTAGATAACGGTTAGATGATCTATTAGATGATCACTCTATGTGAGTAACGAGTGAATTCAGAACTTTAAAATACTCCCCTGTAAACTTGGCAATTTCGACATACGATCCTTTACGTAGGAGGGGTCGATATATTGTTTGATATTTTTTTTTATAATACCAAGTGATGAGACGCAAGTAGTGGGCCTGGTCATAAACGACACGTCAAACGAACCGAAAAGATCGGAGGGGCAGTGTCACTACGCCCATCGCCCTGAGACATAAGCCAACAAGTCCTAAGTGTCTGTAATTCTACCAGCACCCCTATCTTTCAAAACTGGAACGCGGTAATGCTCACGTTACTGCTTGGCGGCAGAAATAGGCAGGGTATTTTACTGGACGAACTCTTTCACAAGGAACTCTACTGCTGGTACACTAATAAAATACTCTAGTTTTATTTTTATGTCACTACAGATAAACATATCAGTCTGAAGACATTTATTTGTGTTAATAATATAAAATATAACTCGTTTGGAACACTTACCCTTAAGCGTATTTCGCGGTCATGTTTTCAGTAGTGTTGTCACGTCGGCGCACGCGCCGCGGGCGTTCCGGCGTTCTCCATCATACCCAATTGATTGATTCCGTGTATATGTCACAATGCCAGTTGGGTCATTATTTGAGTAAGTCGTAAATATTAAGTACTGTATGGGTAAATAGTGTTATTGTGTTGTCACGTTTCTGTTTTCAATGTTAAATTGAGAAAAATATAGGAAAAGTGGATCTTATGAAAGCCACATAAAGAACATTATCGCCGCATTTTTACGCAGAAAAGTAAAATCCTTTCAACAAGATATAAGTCGTTAAAGGATTAGGACTTAGTAGCAGTAGAGTTTCTTGTGGAATAGTTCGTCCAGGGAAGTACTGCCACCTAACCTATTTCTACCGCCAGGCGGTAATGTGAGCATTACTGCGTTCCGGTTTGTAAGGATAAGGGTGCTGGTGAAATTACAGGCACATGGGACTTGTCAACTTCTATATGTCTCAGGACGGCGAGTACAGTGGCAGTGTCCTTAAGATCTTTGCGATTAAAAGCTTTAAGTGTCACTGCATCTGTTATGGTTAGGCGTGTCGCTTACCACCACGTGCAATGCAAATTTGTAAAGTCGGAAAATAAATCCAAGTAAAGAAAATTCAGCTCTCATGTTCTTTGAAAGAAGCTGAAAGATATTTCCCAAATATACTGCTTCACGCTTCTTTACCGAAGCACTTTCAGGGTCGTATTCCAGAACTCTACTCAATGCTGAAGTCAGGACTTGAGTATGATTTAAAGCACTGAAAATCATACTCAAGTCCTTGCCATTAGGGTCGTATTTCCAGTGCTTGAAATCATACTCAAGTCTGTTCAAGTCCTACGACCACGACCCTCAAAGAAGCAACATTTAATCACTCCAAATTGTCAAGCACCGAGTACATTGTCCGCCAAATTCTTCACAAAGCACTGTTCGCCCACATAAAACTAATCAAAGAGCCTAGAAGACATACCTATCCGAACCTCATACTGAGCTATTATCCGGGTTTATTATTTGGGTTTTTATTCGTTTACAAACCGTCACCTACCCTCAACAGTGAGACAGTATTGTGAAAATTCTCACTTCGAAGCCGTAACCCGCAGCGTCGGTCGGGGATCTCATTGTTGGCACACGTGCGCTTTGAATGGCTTAAGAATCTCAGTTTGACAGCCCTATTTATGTTTGCGCCTAATTGAATTATGAGTCTCGATGCGGGAAGTGGTAATGATCGGATTAATTCATAATACAATAATTAAAATTATGTCAATGAGTGCAACTTAATTCGCTTTTGAACTCCTAAACAAAATAAATCAAATGTATATTATTTATTTTCTGTATACAAATTACTTTTGTGATTAACTGAAAATCGGAGACTATAGTGGCAAGTCTGAAGAATATCTATAGAATAAAAGATTATGTTAAGACTTAAATCCTGTAATAAGGCTTCATTAGATGACCTATCTATAGATGAAATTTATATACATCGCACATGTAACCAAACACTGTCGTAATTGAAAATTATAAAATTGAGAAAACACGATGTGTTAATTTTGAATAATAACGAATGGATATATATATATATATATAAAAATGTAATTCAAAATACAAAAAACAAAACTAATTCTAAGTATAAAAATTACATAAAAAATAAATTAAAAAAGATCTATCTATATGTTTGAAAAACATCTGTCGCCAACAATCACTATTCCAGTAGCTTTTAAGAGGGATGGAAGAAATAGTATTAACTCTAAGTTTCTAATCTTAAAAAACATTCATAAAACCATTATATCTGGTTATATGAATGGGTATATTACGTAATGTGATCATTTTTATTCATGCTTATGCATTATATTTAGTCTTACTTTTTTATAAATGAGAATGTACCTATATTTATTGTTTTCATTTAGTAATTTTTCGAACTTTCTAATTGTGTTTTCTCAATTCCACAATTTTGAGTTATGACAGTATTTGGTTTCATGTTTTTTTTTGTACGTAAGAGGCAGATGACTACATTCCATTTGATGTAAAATGGAATCCAAGCGTGAAGGAACCTAGTGCAGTGTTGATACAATCACTGCCCTAGCCACCTCCATCCTGCAAGCCTACAAGGTGCCTGCCTCTTCACGCCATATTTGCTATAATTATATAGCGAATATCTAAATGTTATCTTTAGAAGGAGTTTCGGAGTAAAATTATTATTAAAATATTAATTTCATAGATTGCAGTAGGTCGCAATAAGGCGATTATCCCTAAAAACGATAGAATGAGCAGTGGACTGAATAGCAGGCAGCCTCGGGAGGAAAAACACTTATTTTGATGAAAATTTTATAATAAATTCAAAACAAGTTAGACACTAAACACACTTCACAGCGAACCAAAAAACTGAAACAAAAATTTAATTCAAAATACAAAAAACAAAACTAATTCTAAGTATAAAAATTACATAAAAAATAAAGTAAAAAAGATCTATATGTTTGAAAAAGATCTGTCGCCAACAATCACTATTCCAGTAGCTTTTAAGAGGGATGGACGAAATAGTATTAACTCTAAGTTTCTAATCTTAAAAAACATTCATAAAACCATTATATCTGGTTATAGACAACCAAGACTTAGTCTAGATATGGTATAGGCACATGGGACTTATCAACTTATATTTCAGGATGATGGGCACAGTGGGAGTGCCCCTCAGATCTTTGCCATTTAAAGCTCACTGCAAGTGTTATGGACAGTCGCGTCGCTTTCCACCAGGCGCATGACTTGTTCATCCCGTGGCTTGGTATCACAAAGAAAAGATACATTAATTAGTATAGATAATAAATTAACATGAAATAAACATTATACACGCTTATTAATAATATATATAAGAGATACATTGTCATCAAAATCTATCTCATAATCTCGATATAAAATTACTTGGCCATTCATCTTTTCGACGCTTGAAAGCTGGCTGTTCTATTTTGTCTTTGGGTTTTGTATGTATTTGTTAATCTTCGTATCACCGAGCAAGGGATCTTGAACGCCTATAAACAAGTTTCAGGTTATACCTCACATTTTCAACTGGCATGTCCAAACTGTCTGCCATTCCGAGCATTTAAAAGCTCATAGCTCTAATTTAAACATGGCCGCGTCAAGATCTGAGCACATATTTGTTTTGCTCCGGATTCACTCGTGTTATCTTTGCAAACACAGTTTGTTTATTATCCAGAAAACGGTTTTGACTGAATTTGTTTAAAATTTTTGGACCCTTTTCGGATTGTGTGGGCTATTTGTTGTTACTATTGACTTTAGTCTTCCAAGTAGGCAGCCGGTTAAGGTAAATTCTTGTAGTATTTTTAACCGACTTAAAAAAAGGAGGAGGTTACGCGATAACTCTATTTGTGAACCGATTTTGATTATTATTTTTTTGTTGGAAAGAGGGTACCGAAGTATTGGTATCATTTGAATTTGTAGAAAACATTTCACCTCTAAAGGTAGCAAACTAGGCAATCAATCCGGTTTTGCGCACTTTCCGGTAACCGATTTTAATAAAACTTGGCTAATATATGTAATTCAGCAGGAATAGAGCACTTTGTGAAAGTGTTCATCTTGAGAAGTACTTCACCTATTTCTGCCGCTAAGCAGTAATGTTAGCATTACTGCGTTCCGGTTTTGAAGTGTAAGATTGCTGCTGAAATTATAGGCACATGGTAATTTTAAATCAGTGCCCCTAAGATCTTTATGATTTAAAGCTCTGAGTGGCACTGGACTATTATGGACAGGCGTGTAGCTTACCATCAGGCGCACGACCTGTTCGTCCTGTTACATGATATTACAAAAAAAAATAACTCCAAGAACTTTTGAAGTCGGTTATTTTTTATAAAAAAAGTTGCAATTATTTACACTGATTTCATCAACATAGACCTCAAAAGTTATTGAAATCGGGTAGAGACATGTGGGTGACATTCGTCTGTGGTGACATCGAATAAATCGGTTTCATCTCATTTGTCACCCTTAGGTGCAATATTTTCTTCAAATGTAAAACGGGACCGGTAATGAGGTACCCTGTTTCCATAACAAAAAAGAGGCATGGAAGTCGGTTCACAAACGACGGAGTAATCGCGCAACACTCACACACACACACGAAAAAAGTACAGTCGAATAGAGAACTTCATCTTTTTTATGAAGTCGATTAAAAATAAGAACCTTATTTTGGCAAATAAAATAAATTGAAGTCATTTACAATATTAATAATCTCAGTACAGAGTTTAAAAAAAACCGACATCAAAAGTCGTTCATCCCCTAGTTTGCTACCCTTAGAGGTGAAACATTTTCTTCAAATTTAAATAGGACTGCTACTGAGGTACCCTCTTTCCAACAAAAAAAGAATCATTGAGAACCTCCTCCTTTTTTTTTGCAGTCGGTTAAAATCATAATAAATGTTGAAATATGCAATTAAATTCTTGCAGCTACGTGGTGTTAATTATTATTAACACCACGTAGCTGCAAGAACTTAAAAGCGCATGCACATGTGTCTGATTCCAAATGGCAATGCGACGTTCACAATAAATCACATAAATTTATGAGCATTCTAAAAAGTATAGCAATACAATAAAAGTACACTTGAATTGAGAGCTACACAAAAGATTTTACCCGAAAAATATACTTTCAACAAACGTGCGCGTATCAAATTGTTTCGACAATTACACGAAGTTATATTCCAGCTATTTCATTCAGTATTTTTCTTTACAATGGAGTAAATAATACTACAAAGTACAATAGTGACATAATAAGGAAACGCGAATTATACGCTCTATGAGCCAAGATAGTTTTTTTATTGATTTACGAATCGTCCTTACGAAAATTCCCGTTTTCAATTGTTTCATAATGAACTTTCGTGCACGTTATTACATTCATTCAGTAGAATTTATCTCTTTTGAGCTAAATAAGGTACGATAGAAGATATGAGCCTGATATGTATAAGTTGTCGTGCCAATCAAAGCTTTAAATCGCAAAGACCTAGACCTACTGTCACTGCGCCCATCACATAAAGTTGACAAGTCGCATGTGCCAATAGTTCCACTTGCACCCTTACCTTTTCAAACCAGAAAGCAGTAATGCTCATATCACTCTTTGGCAGCAGAAATAGCTATGGTGGCATTATATTCATGGACGAACTCTTTCACAAAAAGTTATTTGGGGAATTTATTGCTCCCCTAATAAACAATAAAACGGCCTCGTGAACTTTGTGAATGGCGATATAATTATTATGATTCGTGGTTTTACAAGATTGTGTCATATCGAGCAAACAATTTGCGATCACTGACATGACAATATATGTAATAAAAAACTATCAAACATTTAAGGCAAGTGTGACACTCTCCTTGGCGACTCTCGTCCAAAGAGTCTGCCACAGCCAGCCGGTGATAATAGGCGGCGTCTAAAGCCGCCACAGTTCTCTTGCTGTTACTTGTGTTAAGTGTAAGTTACTTGTGCGAATATAAATAAATATTTGGTATGAGTACAAGTACAGGAAAAGGAATTGTAAATACCATAGGGTTGAGTGATCCCTTTCACAAGAAATTACATAAATTCGTTATGGATTCTAGCAATCGAGAACCATTGCTACCGGCTGAGGGAGATGTCAATTCCTTGAGATGCTGTGGGCGCAAGCCATCCAAACCAGATGCGGACCCGTTATAAAAGGTATTTATGGCATCTCTCACTTCCATAGGTAGGTTAGACAAATATCGGATCACTTGAAACATCTGGCCCCGAAGGAACCACAAGCGGCCTAGTAGGGATCGGATGTTTCTCCCGTAAAGATCTAAAGGTCTCCTCGTTTGAAGGAGCTAATGACGAGTCCGATAAAAGTAGGCGAACTGCACCCCTCAAATCACCGTCTTATGCTCTTGTTCTTGTATAAAGACATCGGCTTACGAGCAGCACTCTCAGGGATGTATAATGCTGTAATAGCCACATTATCCTTCACCTTAGAAGTCAAATTGTAAATTAATAAGTAACACGTAATATATTATATCAAATGGGTATATGATTAGGCAATAGAGGACTTTGTGGCATGCAGTGGAACACATAAAAATATTAAATACACACAAGAATCGCGACAAGCAGAAAAAAGGAAGGGAGGCCTTTGCCCTACAGTGGGACAATAACGACTGAAAAATGAAAATGAATACGCCGCAATATATCACACGTTAAAAACAAACTATTACTAAGCGAAACTAGCTTTTCGAAATTTAAACTTAATTCCTGACACTTTTATCATTGACTTACAATTATATGGACGCCGGGTCCGCGCTAAAAAGTGTCCGCACTTGTAAGGCGCTAAAATCGTATACAGAGCGCGACACTCCGCTTTAGTCTTCATTTGTTCTACGGACAGCGCGATACTGCGATGACATAACAATTTAAATTTCGAATAGGTTGACTTGGGACATTTTTTTCGTGGTTTTTGTATTAGACCCGTCGTCCATTTATTTGTAAGTCAATGACTTTTATGCTCATATTCCGAAAGTTAATTTTTCCGTTTAGTCACGGTCTCGATTTCAAGGTGCGAACAGTAATAATTATCAAAATTCTCTTTTAAAAACACTTAAAATTAGTTAACGTGTTCGACTTATCGGTACTTACCCTAACGATGCATAGCTGAAATATCGTTAAACAATTTCAGTATTCTAAAACATATGTAGTTATGGTTTTTATGAGATATCTCATTTTTTTGACATTTTGTCACTTAGTAGCGTTTTCAGAATTATGTAATGATCAAGAGGTTCTATATAGTGGCAACAAAAACTTGTGTTGAGCAGAGCCGCTTCAGGGAAATTACGTTCAGTAGTTGCTGTTTGTTGTCTTACTTTCGAATCGCAAGCAAAAATACCCAAAAGCGAGATTGTGAACTGATTTTGCATACCCTATTTGGCTTGCAATAGAAGCCTTATAGTGGTTTCCGGCGCCCATTCACTAGTAACCGTTACGTAATCGATTACTCTGCTCATTCATAAACACAGCCAGGCAGACATCCTTGGCGAAGTTTCTTAGTAACTATGAATAAGTTCCTTTTATTAAAAAGTGTTCTTTTCGCTCTTACAACTATTCTTAAGGCACGGTAAGCGCCTACGGTCGTCAGTTACGCCGTACCTACATTTGTAAAAAGAACGGTTGTTTGAAATTGGTCGTGTGAATGAATGGGAAATTTCCTGTGACCACTTTTGGTGATTTTAATAGGCAGGTGTTCAATGGGCAACAATAACTTAAGTAAATTTTTCAATAGTTAAGGGTTCTTGTTTCCGTTACTGTCACGTTTGGTATTTACTTATTCAATAAGACTTTTTTTAAATAAAAACTACTAAAACCTGCCTTTACCGTACATAATGCATTCCGGAGCATTTTATTTTCTTAGAGTGACGTTAATAAAGTTTCATTCATATAAATATAAGACATTATCTTTCATATGCCTTCAGTTTATGATGGCATGTAAAAAATTAAATAAAAAATGAAATTATGGTGAGAATAATGAGCCCCTATGGCCCAGCGTGGGTCCGAAATTCAATCAATAGAAATTTATTGCCCAGATTCGCAAAGGACGCTTCCTTTTCAGACTTCGATTGTGAGGCGGAGTACTTTTTCTTTGAATCTAGGGATCCGTAAGTTATACAATTATCCTGGATATTTTACTTCTCTATTATTATATGGAGTAAATGCAGCCATCTATACGAACTGTTTTAAGACCCATCACAAATATTTAAAAAATGGCTGTTTCTAATTATACTAACATACCTATTAGATCAAAATGTATGGAACAACTGATTTATTTATCATAGTTTAAGGTTATTAAAAGTTGTCATTAGTAGTTAATTTATACATAGTCCCACTACTAGGCACACTCCCTCCTAGGCATGATCTACCTTGGTAAATTTGAAAGTCTCTGAATTAGGTTGAGGACCCAGATCGACCGAAGCAAGGAAACACGCACGGGTGGGGTTATAGCTCGGAGAGCCCATGTCTGTATGGTGTCACTCCCCAGACAATAGCACATCTTTTGTTCTGCCCTGCGTGTCCCTACCTGCACACGCGAGGACCTGTACAACGCCACTGATAATGCTGTGTCAGTCGCGAAGTTTTTTTATGATACCAAGTGGCAGGACCATCAAGTCGTGTGCCTGGTGGTAAGCTACACGCCTGTCCATAACAGTTGCAGTGCCACTCAGAGCTTTAACTCGCAAAGATGTGAGGGACACTGCCGCCTGTCACCCTGTGACATAAGTTGACAATTCCCATGTGCCTGTAATTCCACCAGCACCTTTATAATTTATTACATATAATGTGAATATTACTGCTTGGCGGTATAAATAGGAAAGGTGGTAGTACTTCCCTAGACGAAGAAGGAGGAGCTTTTTCAGAAGGAGCTCTACTGTTACTTTCACATTTTTTAGTTTTTCTTAGGTTCTGAGAAAACGTCGTACATATATGCCGGAGGTTCCTAGATAAACTTGGTACTTTGTTGTGCATTATTTTTATTGAACCCTCGGAGTTGTCAAACTGATTTCGTACATAGCTATTTCTTTTTTTTTGAGATAATAGGACGGCGCGAGCCGACGCCGCCGCCTATAATGCTCCAAAAAGAAATGACAGTAAGTTACGCCCACTTTTTTAAATCTTTTTGTATGCTCTTCAAGGGTTTTTAAAGATTTTAGAATAGGATAGTTTGGTTTCTTTGTTTGAAATTCAATGTGAGGTAAAATTGATATTTTGCGTTGAAAAAATTTATAGTTCTATATGTAGAACACTTTTAATTGTGTGGTACCTGAGAGGGTGATATGATTTTTATGCTTACGTCTTATGTAAAGAATTGTAAAAAAGATATTGTTACACGTAATTAGATTATATGTTCTCAATATTGATTTTTCAAGCTATAGAGAGCCTGAATTCTTTGTTTAACAAACAGAAATATTTCCATTTTAACAAAGATAACATCAACAACCCGGAGTCTACCTGTACGATAACCATTATCATGATAACCGTAAACAAACCCGAATGCCTCTCTGGTGGCCTTCTAACACGTGTTCGAACTATATTGTAAGTTTTATATCAGAATAGAAATGCATTAAAAATTCTATTAAATATTCAGTAATTTTAAACTTAACGTGTTTTAATTTTAAAGTTCAATTTGGTACGAGCACATTTCTGGTCTTAACGTAATACTTAATTTTGAGACTTATAGTCTGAACTTTAAAGTGGTTTTTGGTATTGGAGTGACAGAGATCTTGACGACGTAACAGGCATAAAAGTGAAGAATATCACTTGATTTTTAAGGGGCACTTTAAGGGCCTTCACGGCAATGATTGTGTTACAACTATCCATCACCCGAAGGCATTTTGTAGGCTTCTATTCAGCTTTTTGCCGCTCGCTCATTTCCTGTGCCCCTAGCAAACCTCGGGGCGAAGATTTCGGCCAAATTTTTGCAACACAATTAAATTTTTTGGACCATTTTTTTTGCCTTTTTTATACTGTTTTTTCGTTTTCGGTCAGCGGGTATTATGTTACCGCTCTGTTTGATAAAATAGCGATGATTTTTTTAAAGGCAGATAAGGCAGTTTACGAATGGTTTCAGATATGCCAAGTTTTTTGGGTTTCCTTTTTTCGAATCTCGAAACTTCAATGCGAAATTGCCGTATTTTGTGAACGAGATAAGTAGCCGAAGCTTTTATGTAAAAAAATAGTGGTCACATCTGCACATTTTTTGTTCAAAACCCGATAACTGCTCGACACCAACACAACTTAAAAAACTTTTCACCAGAAGTCTATCACAGTATTTCTTCACCCAGTTAGGTAACTTTACAGCTGCCAGCCCTGGCTAGAGATGTGGCTATTAACTGTAAGTAAATTAGTATTGAATCGATATTCAATTATTTTTTGTGAAATTACTCCTCTAGTTTGTTCCTTCGATTCGTTCGAATTCGAACCGACTTCTTCTAGCCAACCGTGCCAGACGCTAACTTGAACTAAGCCCACGGAACGAACCAGTGGATCTCACGAATTTTTCTATGTGCTTGTTGTCGGATCTTTGTATAAGGTTTTCAACGACCTTTTAGCCGTATTGCCATCTATGAGAAATCTATGAAGTACTTTCATTATAGGCTGATTGTGAATATTGTTTAAATAAAAAAAAAGACAAAATTCAAATTAGCGTAGCGTTAATATAGTATCGTGCTGAAGTTTCAAAAAATTTATTATAGTTATGTTTTGTTTTGTGTTCATCCAGGGAAGCACTGCCACCTCACCTATTTCTGCCACCGAGAAATAATGTAGGTATTGCTGCATTCCGTGAGTTTTGAAGGGAAGTTTATGTTTCAGATCTATGCGATTTTAAGCTCCGAGTGGCACTGCAATTGTTATGCATAGACGTGTCGCTTGCCACTAGGCGCACGACTAGTTCGTCCCGTTACATGGATACCATATATGTAAAAAAAATGAGTTTTTTTACTGAAAGTAAGCACACGAGTATCATTATTCATTAAGTATCAACTTAATATTGGTAAGTTCGAGAAAACGAGGTGCACTTCCGGCGACAACCAAACAGAAGATTAAATATAATTGAAATAAATGTCTTCAGACAATTCTAACAAGACGGCCTTTCCACCTGCCTTAATTAGAGAGACCGAAAAGCCGAGACCCGTAATTTCTAAGAACATAACACATACCGTAACTAACTGTTGAAATCCGTCGGATCTTTTTGTCGTCGCCAAAAATCCTCAGTTTCCGGTAAAAAAGTTGGCGTAATTTGAAACTACACCAAATTGACGGTGCACGTGCAGACACCGTGTTTTTTGCAACTTGCTACATTGACGTTCAGGATTCCGTTACAACGAGATGCTAAATTGTTGGAGTACATCTCACGGCCCGGATAATCGAACTCAGGACCTCAGTCAAAAAATTCTTTGCAATTTATTACATTCAACAACTTTTGCAATAAAGATTACTAGATAAATGTGTGATATCTTACCAGGCGCACGACTTGTTAGTCCCGTCACATGCTATCATTAAAAAAAATTAAAAAACGTTAATACATTTTTGCATATCTTTCGAATTATTGCCGAATAAAATATTTGTCTTAATATGTCTGGTCACATATAAAATAGTTTGCACATTATTTATAGATTCATCTACACTAAATCCAACAACAGAACCCCGAAATTCTTTCCACATTTTGCTAAATATCTATGGAATTCCAAATGGGAACGAAGATATGCATTTTTTTCCACTTGTAACAGTGTTTTAATAAAAAAAATCAGGTAGTTGGTAGTTACCATATGTGTCTAGAGTCACGTGTTTATGATTTGCGCGCTCGACTAATGGGCGCGTGTTGCCGTGACATTTCCTCTCGTTCGTGCGTGCATTGTGGAGCGGCGCCTGCTATTCTATTGTCACCATACTTCCGTAAATATTGCTAGGAACATTAAATTTATTTATCGCAATAAAACAAAAATATGTTTCTCCTAAATAATTCAAGGTCAAAGTCAAAGTCAAATAATCATTTATTCCATATTTAAAATTTTTACACTTGAAAACGTAATTTTTTAAGCTACTGCTCGTTCACTACGCTGACCTCTCTGAGACGAACGAGCAAGAAACTCTAGGGATTGCTCTTTTGAAATAAACTTAAATGCTATAGAATACACATTTGTATAGAATCTAGACTCACGTTGTCTTTCCATACATCTTTATCTAACACGTAGTCTACAATTTTACTAGGGAAATACTGTGTGCTATAGACAAACACATAGGTAGATAACCACAAATTACGCCCAATTACACTCACAAGAGAAATAAATAGACTAGACTACACAATGAGCACAGTGCCACGGTGGATATGTTCTCGGTCTCGCTAACCGGTCTCCGTACAGCAATAATTAGCATGTAAACATCTTATCTATAAGTATTATTATTGATTACAATGTTCTTTATCTATCAATTATCTATACTGTTTTCTGTTTATTTTGTAATTGTATTGGATTTCATAGCACTTAAATATTAAGACTAATCTGCTCAATGCAAGTTGTGTTTCGTCTGTCACTAGTTGTGCATCTAGGCATAGCACTAATAACAAATTGTGTAACGTGTTATTTGATGTAACAACTGTTGAACCTAATTAATAAAAATAAAAAATAAATGTAGGTCATACAAATACTTTTTTCGGTCCGGGAGTCGAACCCGGGAACTCTGCGTGGCAGTATAGCATGGTAACCGTTCGGCCATGGAGGCAAATGAAAAACAATATAATAATGCCTCTATTTTTAAGGCTTTTTCAGGCTCTATAAAACAGGTATGTACTGGTCTTATTTCGGAACACTGCTGTTATAAGGTCACGTCTTCAAAATGACAATTTTTCGGGAAGTTTAAAGATCTACGAACGAAATTAATCCGAACGTTTTTATGCTTAAATTGGCATATGAATTTGTAAGATTTAATAGAGACATTTACCAGTATTCTAAACTTGCATTAAACCGGTTACACAGAGGGATTCGCTTTCTCAAATCTGAAGAAAACCGTAGACACCCTATAAACCAATCGGAAACACCTAAGTGTTATATAAGCACACCTAATAATGTTCTGGGTGTAACAATTTCCTGCACTCAGCGGGTCCTTGCGAAAGTTGTTGCCTTACATCCGTCTTGAGGCCCTTAATTGCTGTTCCGTGTCATTGCGAACAATGCCTTTGGTGGCTACTTGTGAAAATTAACACTTAAGATTTGTAGGTTAAACTTGAGGATGTGTAAAATAGAAAAAGAACGCTCACTTACGATGCTAAACCGGACTAGTAGTGTCTCTTAATTAAAATTTGAAGGGACATTATTTGTTGTCCGTGGTGTAACGGTACGAATTAACATGTTAGGGCGCGTTCCCATTATGTCGTAACGTTTATTTATTGGACGACTGTCGCGTCTAGCCTGTTCTCATATCACGACTATCTGTCGTGACTGTATTGTGGACGTTTATTTTATCCTTGAAGGACTGTCGTGTCTAGCTGTTCCCACTAGATCGTGACAACAATTTATCGGTTCACGGCAGCCGCTTTGTGGTTTGCACGACAGAATAGTTTGAAGCTGCGATTATATGTCGTCACATTTTGTCGTGACGATTTATTTATCGTCGGATGATTGTCGTTCTAGCTCTTCCTCGTTGACACGACAGTCTGTTGTCGTACCTTCAAGAAAGTCGTGAACGACAGTTAATCGTTTTGTACTATATGTGAACGTCATTTGAGTACACAAGCCACGACACTAAACAGCACGACTATTTGTCATCACGACATAATGGGAACGCGCCCTTAAGCCGTCGTACAATCGTTTTTATGTTTCAAGAGAAAGTAAAGTGTCACTAAAGGAGTAAAAGTAATTGAGGTTCTTTATTGACCAGATCTATTAGACCCATCCGGGACTAGACGTCCGGAGCGGTTTTTTGTAAATATAAGTACTCTTTTCGAATACCTTTAAAGGGGTTTATCCGAATAAAGAATGCACTGATTGATTGTTCGTAGACATTATCTATATGTAGCTGTACAGATACATAATGTCTACGTACAATCAATCAGAATGGATATTAAGTTGTGAAGAACTGTTTGACATGATGTCAACGCCAACATTTTATCATTGCATCGCTTGCCATCGGCAGGGAGTCCATCTTCACACTCTGGAACCGAGTCGATCTCGTACTGTACGGTTTCAGAGGTTTCTCCCACGTGCAATTAGGCTGTGGAATGAACTCCCTGTCGGGGGTTCCCCCCAGGAATACAGCATGGAGTCCTTCAAAAGGAGACCTAAAGAGTTGGCAACGCGCTCGTGAAGCTCCTGGTGTTGCAGGCGTTCATAGGCGACGGTGACCGCTTTGGAAGGGTACTGGTGCTGGTGAAATTACAGACACATGGGACTTGTCAACTTATATCTCAGGGAGACGGGCGCAGTGGCATAGTCTCTCGAGTCTTTGCGATTTAAAGCTCTTAATGGCGCTGCAACTGTTATGGATAGGCGTGTTGCTTACCATCAGGCGCACGACTTGTTCGTCCTGTCACTTGCATCATAAAAAAACCATTACAATATCAAAACTATTTCTTATTTTTTGAAATGTCGATGATGCTTATGGACATGTCAAAATACTGATAACCGCTCTCCTTTGGTCGATAGTGGACTTTACAGCATGATATGCATAATTATACTGCGCTCTAATGGTGCTCATCGCACGTTTCTTAAACCTACCCCTGAGTTTAAATGTATAGAAGCACAAATAACATGCCCTAAATAACGTCACTCTAACATCGCTACACCACGCGAACCTGCGCGCGAGCATGTTGCACCGGACAGCTAGAGCCCTGCGCGCTCACTCTCCGCTAGCACATGTCCAAGGTATTTAAAGGGCCTAACTGAAAATCAGTGCTGGAAACCCTTTGTATTTTACAGTAAATACTGAGTTAATGGCCATTTTGTTACGGTAGCTGACACCACACAAAGTATATAGGTATACCTGTATTTACTTGCAGTTGATCATGACTGCATGAATTAAATGCGAACATGTTGTCCTTCTGTTAGCAACTTTATCGGCATCTTTTCAAAGCTTTTCATTATTTGCGGTCTCTAAGATCGTATTGATTGGGACGGATGCTCAATAAAAAATCTTGAACAGTGAAAATTCACGCAGTCCTTCACAGCTATGAGCCAAAATTAACATGTTTTTACACTACACGAACGCTTTATTCACCGAGAGGTGCTTATTACGTCATAAAGATGCGAAGGGGACTGTTAAATACGGCACTTTTAGTGATTTCGATAGCAAAATATCGAAGCGTGAACTCTTTTGTTTTTACAAAGTTACTACTACGTCTTAGCAAATCCTCTTTCTAATTTTAAGATCTTTAAGCTAACAGACGGAAAGGTGACATTTCAATGTTATTGTTAGTTAAAGGCAGCAGATGCTAAGTAAGTTCAAGGACAGTTTTACCAACAACATAATCGGGATTTCACGCGAGACTTATTTGTCTTACGGATGTCGATTTTACACAAAGCGATTCCGAGTTGTGAATTCTAACAAGGCAAGTGGCAATCCATGGTTGTTCTCAGATAGTTGGATATGGAGGGGTGGTTTTATTAAAAGCTTTGGTTAAAGCAAAAAGGATTAGTGCGACTGTGTAAATATTTTAGTTCGTAAATATAAAGAGAAGATTATTTTATGATATAATAATTGCGCATTTGACCTCCACGGTTAAATGCCTCTTTATGGAAAGTGACGATGAGGTTGACGATGGAGCATGCACACCTAAACAATGCCTATTTTCGCCTTGAAAAGGCTCAAGTTACAGCGTTCAGGGAATATTTAAGGAATTAACTCAATAGCCGTTCGTCATATAAATGTGTAAGCACAACGTTTCGTGTGAATCTTTGGAATATCCACAACACTGTAATGCTTGCGACGCCGGTGATAGGATTTGTCAATCGATGTAAGGTAGTCGCTGACTGTATCAGACGTACTGGAAAGAAATGGTACAGTCCCATATCTTTCTACATTAGTTTTGATTATAGTGACCCTTCCTAACCTGAACGCAGTTGTGCTCATAGTACTTGGCGGCAGAATAGATGAGGCAGTACTTTCCTCGACGAATTCTTACACAAGGAGCTCTATTGCGACCGAATCATGTACTTCGCATTATTTTTATGACTTTCAGTGATAAAACTACTGTTGTCATATGATGTGTAACATGTGGGCTTAATAGATCAAAAATACGCAATTCACAATCACATTAAACCAAATAATAAATTGTAATCGCGCTTTGTAGTACTGAGTAAAGAAGAATTATACATTTTATGCTAAAAAACAATATGCTTCGTTAGCAAAGCGTGTGATACGGTTTGCTGATGGACGTTGGTCCGAATCCCGCCGGATCGAAGGATTTCTTTAAGTGTTTCGATCTTTATAACAAACTAGTGGAGTAATTTCACAAAAATAATCACACCTTGATCAAAACATTCAATAAAAAAAAACTTAATAAATATGGCGGCCGCTGGGCGCCATCTTTTCGATTTGTTTTTATAAATCTTGTAACCGCAATGTCTATCCAATTAAAGATCCTAACGACTTGATTCTAGAAAAGCAAAATACAATCTCAGACCTGCACAAAATTGGCTATGTAAACTGCATGTTGTTATGGTTTTAACACCAAATCAGTCACGCGTAAGTAAGTAGCGAGAAGCGGTCAATTCATCAAGGCGATAAAAGTGGTTCAAAGAAGCCGATACCGGCAGAACCGCCTTATATGTTAAGCAATGAACACCACCGGATTTGGCTGCTGTCATAGGGCTACATTATATTACTGTCCACACGTGTTTGGAAGCTTGTGTTATGTTACATAGATTTTTATGGGCCTCACGATTACTTGCTCTTGTATGTATGGTTATGTTAACACGGTGATTGTGTAGAATAACCTCGTCATTATCAATTGCTTTGTGTAATTAATAGATTCAAGCGTTACTTTATGGAAGTCCATGTTAATAAAAATGGAAGTAAATTAATTTGCTACTCTTTGCGAATCCACTTTTTTTTATGCAGTTAATTAACTGCACCAAAAAAAAATTCAACACAAGCGCAGCGATTTAACCTTCACTGGGTTCGCGGAGTTGCAAATTAATTTATTTTTATTAATTGCTTTGTGCACTTACGTTTTATAAATTATTGTCTAATACAGGTTGTATGGAATACCTAGACCAAGATTATAAAAGCGTTTTTTTCGTACATTGACTGATTTTTTTTTTATGATACTGAGTGATGGGTCGAACAAGTCGTACGCCTGATGGTAAACGACACGCCAGTCCATAACAGTTGCAGTGCCACTCACAGCTTTAAATCGCAAGATCTGAGGTGCACTGTCTCTGCGTCCATCACCCTGAGACGTAAGTTGAAAAGTCCCATGTGCCTGTAACTTCACCAGCACCCTTACTCATCAAAACCGGAATGCAGTAATGCTCATATTACTGCTTGGCGGCAGAAATGGATAAGGTGGCCGTACTTTCCAGGATGAACTCTTTCACAAGAAGCTCTACAGCTACTAAAGCTGACTGTTCTAGGCGTTGTATAGAATACCGACTGTGGTAACTTCATACCTTATCCACCCAGGAAATAAAAATAGTGTCAAATCGGCTGTTTTTACTGATTACGGCAGTATATACACTGATTGATAGAAAGAAGAAAGAAAGAAAGAAAATATATTTATTTGGTCCACATTACATTAACAATAACTACTTTACAACTACAAAAATAAGGAACCAAAAAGGTCACCACTCAGCATGTGCCAGTTTGCTCACGGAGAAACAGACCGGCGCTGATATTCTGTGGCCACCACAATAGAAAGGACACCACTACAACGAACATACACTTTAACAACAGGATATACATATACATACATCAACTTAACATAGTATAAAATATATAGGTTTTTAAACATCACAATAAACAAACAATCATTAAACAATGACAACCTTACCACGTATAAAAAAAAATATACACTATAAAATAATATAACATAACATATGCTGGCCTAAATAAACTACACAAAAAACAGACAAAAATAAACATAAAAAATTGAAATAAAATGAAAATTAAAAACAATTATAAAACAAATCAAGAAAAACACTTCACTTAAAAAATACCCCACTCGTCGTACCTCTTTTGATTATCCATTAAATACAATTTAAAATTTCTCTTAAACATGGCAATCGTGGCAATCGTGGCAATTGTTTGAGAAAATGGCATATACGCCCTTTCAAATAATGGCGGCAGATTACATACATTGCTGTTAACATTTGTTTGGCCAACAAGTCCATGCGGTATCAAAGTAGTATAATCAAATACATTTAAAAAAATAGTTATCAAACTCTAATCAATTATGTATTAGCGATGTTGATCTACAATCTTTTGCCATCTTTCGGGTAGCATTAGAATTCAGCATTCATAAAAGTTCCAGACTTTACTTATAAAATGCAGCTCTAACGGCCGTTTGACGGTCACTTCGTTATCAAAGTCGTGTCAATGTAAAGAATTTTTAAAAGGCCGAACCAAGTGGCAAATCTGAAGAAGCTATATAATAGATTTTGAAGATTGAAGATGTGTGTGGGATCTGTGGTATACGGATAAACCTACTCAGGTTTCTGTTGCGTCGCCATATTTAAATTAATAACTATTCTTTTGTATTATTTTTTGGATTTTTTTTAAATAAATAAGTAATGTGTTTTTTTAATGTGTAGGGGTTAGAATATAATATCTTTGTCAACCTATTTCTAAGATATCCCGATAAATGGCCACAGTTACATGACATCTGAGATCCATAACCAGCAGCTGTGACGGAAGGTAAGTCAACATCAATGTAACGCGTCGCAAGCGTGAAATCAGTTGCAAAATCCAAAAGCCGTCGCGGATTTCTGAATGCGACGCTATTCTAAATCAAAGGACATGTGTTTGTAATGCTGACACCCGTTCAGCGGCACTAATCGGCGAAGAAAGCCCGTACAAATTCCTAAGAAATAACCGAAAAACCGAAATTTTTCTGCCATTCGTTCCGGTACCGCGATTTCATGGTGCCCTATTACTGTATCCTGCAGCCTTACGTATTAGACGCATTACCAAACTAGCTTTGTAAAGGTAGGAATAGGAGCGGTGTCACACGATGTGTGTGTTTAGTCGACGTAGCGACGCCTGAGACGTGACGCTGTGTTGTTGTACTCTTCTTCCTGTTCTTATCCCACGCTAGGTGGGGTCGGCACAACATGTTCTACTAATATAAATAAAAACTACATGTCACATGGCGCGTTGAAACTTCACGCGGCGATAGAACGCGTGCGCATCGGACAAGGGACCTGGAGACGAAGCGGGGCGGGGTTGCAGTGCGTAAGTAAGTCAAATCTAATAAGTCTTATTTCAAGACGGAATTTTTTTATAATATAAGTAATGAAACGAACAAGTCGTGCGCCTGGTGATAAGCGAGGCATGTCCATAACAGTTGCCGTGCCACTCAGTGCTTTAAATCGCATAGATCTGAGGAGCACTGCCACAGCACTTGTCACTCTGAGACATAAGTTGACAAGTCCCATGTGCCTGTAATTTCACCAGCACCATTACCCTTCAAAACCAAAACGCAGGAATGCTCGCGTTACTGCTTGGCGGCAGAAGTAGGTAAGGTGGTAGTACTTCCCTGGTCGAAAACTTTCACAAGGAGCTCTACTAATTACTCGCATCCTATCCTTGTATTAAGACTTATTCGACTTTGGTGAAATCCTCACTAAGGGGAGTTTCGTTGCGAAAATCACACGTTATAACGACGCAACGCACCGGCAGCGGCAGCGCCCGTGTGATATGGCTCTTACGTATTAGACGCATAAAACTACCTTTGTAAAGGTACGAATAAACGTCGTAGGTGTCGCTCACTTTTGTATCGTCCGATATCTCCAAGTCGGAACGAATTGCGTTTAGAAATAGACCGATTTATCATTCTTAAACGTTTGCCCGCGTTCGTATTATGTCCATTAAATGGACATCCCCGACTTTTGTAAAATGTCAGGTTTTCTGAACGATTTTCTGACATGTAGGCCTCGTTGTATTTATTATTTATTTTACTTATCGGTGACTATTTAACTTTAAAAGACAAATATCGACGTTTGGAGACCTTCATTCGGAACTACAAAGGTGTAACTTATTACAAAATACAATCGAGATCATATTCTATTATGCCATGTACGAAATACCGTAACATTGGTATAACAAAATGACACGAAAGCGCCGTTTTGAAAAAAATATATAGCATGTTTTAGTTTTTCACGCCTATTTTAAAATATTTACGTCGAATTTTAAATATAATTTTAAAACCTTAACTTAATTTAAACCAAAATTGAATTTTAAAAAAGGACATAAATACTTTAAAGTACTTGTAAAAATTTAAAACATACTCCCGTGAAAACATTTCCGAAATGGCGTTTTTTACCTTTTTACAGAACACCGGTGGTACGCTCATGTATAAAGAGCTGCCTTCTTATGAGAAACGCTTTTCTTATTTTAATTTAATGAATTTACGGAATAAATGATTGCTACTAGATCACATATTCTTACACAAGATTGTAAATAAAGCCGTGAACTGCCTTTTTCTGTTGGGACTAGCGAAACTCAACGTACCCCCTGAAGCTGCCTCGTTTGAGTAGGTACGTTCCATTTTCAGTTACGGGTAGTAGTAGTAACCTGGGCCGTCATGTCACCATGAATTGACGACCAAGACAATATAACCACTTGCATAAGAGGAATGACTGCCTTGTCGACATTTTTTCAAATAATCCTTCGCGATTTAAGCGCACAATCAAGACTGCTCCCACGTCGGTGTCAATGTAGTTTCACATAAATTCTTACCTTTGTATTTTAATTGTTTTATTATTTTATTTTCATAATATACAGGTAAGATACAATAAATGCTTATATACAAGAAAGTAAAACTAGGCCGAAATTATATGAATAAAATTGGGTCCCCGCGGCAAGGTGCCCAAGGCGCTGGCATCGTTCCCCCTTTGTATGGCTGTGCTTATGTGATGGGCAGGATAGCTGCCGGCTGAATCCAATCGGCGAATGTAACACATTCAGGAAAGTTTTTTGCCTAAATTATAATACCAAGCGACAAGACGAACAAGTCGTGCGCCTGGTGATAAGCGACACGTCTATCCATAACAGTTGCAGTGACACTCAGAGCTTTAAATCGCAAAGATCTTATGGCCACTGCCACTACGCCCGTCACTCTGAGACATAAGTTGACAAGTCCCATGTGCCTGTAATTTCACCAGCACCTCTCTAATATATTATACTACATATGTTTGGTAGCAATAGAGTTCCATGTGAAAGAGTTCGTCCAGGGAAGTACTGCCACCTTATCTATTTCTGCCGCCAAGCAGTAATGTCAGCATTACTGTGTTCCGGTTTTAAAGAGTGCTGGTGAAATTACAGGCACATAGGACTCGTTAACTTGTCTCAGGGTGATGGGTGCAGTGACAGTCCCCTCAGAATGTATCTCCTCCAATATACCTCGAGATGAAATCATAAAAAAACATAATCGTTTGTCAAGGTTAAATTGTACAAAAATTTTTGAAGCTCTGTGTTCTTAACGAAATTACAAAAGTGGTACATGTGTCTCCCCATACCTTGCGTTATTGTTGTCCACGAACGTTTCTGGTTTTGGCTCAGGTAAACATCAGCAACAAATGGATTTAAGTGACGCGACGGACACTTGTCCGCCTGGTGTTAGGCGACACGCCTGTCGATAGCAGTTGTAGTGCCACTCAGAGCTTTAAAGCGCAAAGATTTGAGCGGTACTGCCACGACACAAGTTGATAAGTCCCATGAGCCTGTAATTTTACCAGCACCTTTATCCTTCACAATCGGAACGCAGTCATGTACGTATTTATTGCTTGGTAACAGAAATAGACACGGTGGTAGTACTTCCCTGACTGGGCGGACTTTTTTACAAGTAGCTCTACTGCTGCAGATTCTTCATAATATATTTGGTAATAGTAAATATGAGTGTGTCTTCGTCAACAAACTACCTAGCAGTTTGGCGGGCTTTAAATTTGTACCCAAGTGTTATTTTTAATGAACGAATAATTCATTTTTTGTTATTACTTCAGAATTCTTTATCAAATAAATTTTCTTTTTTATAAAGGTAAAGTATAGCGCCACGTTGCATTACTTTTACTTTTGTTTGTGTTTGTGTCTTATTCATAGTGTTGTCTCGTTTTTGTGTTTTCGTTCATAGAGCATGTGATAAAGTAGCGTGTCTATAAATACTACATTATAAGAAAAGGACATTGAAGTGAAGAAATAAAATATATGCAATCTTATTAATTAAACGTTGTTTATTAAAAATGGGAGATCAAACGAAAGTCTTGGAATTCCTTAACAGTAGCAGTCTACACGAATGATATTACTTAATCTAAGTTTCTTAATTAAACCTACAACTAACAATAATTAAAACTACAATTAACTTGACACAATTGGAAGAATTCATCAAAAATAAAGATAACTTAACTATTTTATAATACTATGAAAAAACATGCAAGAAAACTACAGTCTCGAGAATCAACAGTAAAGCTAAACAAATGACAAAGATATTACAAAATCTAAGAATTCTAAACATTAAAAAAAAGATTGGCACGTTCGGCCTACTTCTGCATGTACTATAAGCATTAAAATATGATATTATACAAAACTATACCATCCTTACAAATTATTAAAGCTCATGTCATTGATATGTTAAATTCATACCGAGATACTTATAGACTAACAATAGATCCATAAAGTGCAAAGGCTTACTCATACATTACATTAATATTCACTAAGTTAAAATAAGTCAATCGCCAAAGCAAACTAATTTGAAGTTTTAGAGAGGCCAGTGCACTTTGTGGATATAGAATTTTCATATAAAATTTGTTCATATTGCTCTCTCTTAATCTAATTAAAGCTTCCACATTTTTACTTCAAATATCACAGTCAATATAAAATCTCTCTTAAAACTAACGGAAGACCTTGGATTAAAGATACAGTATGGAATTATTAGCAGCTAATTCTGCTTTAGTAGTTAACGTGTAGCTGGAAATGGTGCGGTGATAATTACAGTGCGATTATGAGTTAAAGCTGTCTACCAAAACTTGCGGACAATTTACTGTTAATATTATATCGAAATACTTATTTAAGAATGCAAACACAACGCCTCCAAGACGTATTTACCGCTATGGATCACAGAAATCGATTACGTGTAAAATCACAAATAAACGACGATGAAACATTGTGTCAGCATTCACTAAATCTAAACATGGAAGACATTGGATATGCTCAGAAACCGTGAGCTGGCGCTTAATCTACTTGGAAGACAAGATTTTGTTTTCACTGCATAAAAATTTAGACGCTAAAAGAACCAGCGAAGAAAATTGGGACAGTAGAGAGTAATTGGAAGTGTTAAGAAATTAGTTACAAAGTTTACATACGAAGCAGTTGTTCCTCGTCGACGAGTAGCAGATTTCGCGAATTTCGTTGGCCATGTTGTCGATGACTTCGAGATCGTCAGGGATGATCTCGAAACGGCTGGTGTTAAGTTTGTCTTGGTTCTCGGTGTTGTCGACGTGCTCTACTGGGATCGGTTTCACCGGTTCCACGGGATAGAAGAAGTCAGAAAATGGCACCAGGATTGGTTCTACAGGGTATGCAGTCTTTTGCGATGGCAGGTCAGCGCGCGACGAAGTGTTGGAGATCAACTCCCCCAACTTCGACCAGCACTTGTTTAGATTCACTCGCGTGGAGCTTGTCACCTTCCGCGGAAGCTTAGGCTTTGGGTTCTGTAAAGATTGGAGAAATTTGTAAGTCATAAGCTTTACATGTCTTTGTGTACGGTGAAAAAAATATTAAAAACAAATAAAAATAAACTTATAAACAGATTAAAAGAACTGAATGTGTAAACAAACATGTCATTTACCTGACGGTTCAGAAGCTTAGCCCATGGCGAGCGGGGAGATACAGCGTCTTTTGGCGGTGACGTTTCTTCCTTAGCTAAACACATGGTTAACTAAACTACGCTATGTATTTACAGGGTCGAGAGAACGACACGTACGCGTGAAGCGTTCGCAGGGAATGATTGAATCAGGAAGGGCGGGTGGGCTTATATAGCGGTTCCCCTCTACGCGTGCGGCGCGCGTGCGCCGGGAGCGAGCGGGGAGCGCGCGCGCAGCACGCGAGCTGTAGCGCGCGCGCCTACATACTGGTTTTTATGCAGCACTTCTACGAATGGAGGCTTTGACGTGCCGTGACTTAGAAGTACCTCCAACTAGATTGCGCCTGGAAAGCCTTATTGATGACTCTGACTCGACTGAGGCTTGATTGAAGATAACTTTTTCGAGATGCTACTTGATTGATTGTACTTATCTCTAGCCCGTTTATAATTGATAATAACTTTTATCTAAATGTTTTGTTCCAGTCGTGATTTGAATCCTTGAGGGTCCGACAAGATACTTCTTGCATCGAGATTGATTTTGTGTTTCATAATTAAAACTTGTAATCAAATCTCAAATCAGTATCTCAATCTTTACAGTAATGTCATTACATAAAGTCGCCTTCATGAATCGCTAATAGGTCTTGTTAGTCTAGAAAAATATAATTTTATGTCGAAGATTCCCTTATCATCGCAAAAAAACAGGTTGTGGCTTAGTTGGTGCGGCTGTCGAGTGACTCGGATGTCGCAGTCACTGCAGGCGATTAGTGGTTAGAATAAATATATATCCTATCGCAACACATGAATCACGCCGTCCAGCTGCCTTTGCAGCGGATATTTGCAAGTCTAGTACCTATTGCATAATAAAAAATATCCAGATAAATGCGCTGATAAATGTAGTGAAGCTAGACCTACGGCATATAACAGAAATAGATAAGTATAGTGCATAAAATTAAACGATAGTATCGTAGTACAGCTAAAGAGTTCGTTCAAACGTGTCATAATTCCATAAATATCTTGAGGATACGCTAGTCAGTATTGAAAAACACAAATTTAAATGGTGTAAAACCGTTCGGGCTTCTTAAACGGCCACCGGTGGTCTCATAATATCGTCTTAATATTAATATTCAATATTTTGACTTCTTGAGAGTGTTGTTCAATGTTCATTTGGAAATTAATATGTTTTTACACTAAACTCATTTAAAACAAAATTAAATTGTGTTTAGTGAATTTTATATCGATTAACTAATATATTATACTACATATTTTTAGTCGCAGTAGAGCTCTTTGTGAAAGAGTTAGTCCTGGGAGATACTGCTAGTTTACCTATTTCTTCCGCCAAGCAGTAATGTGAGAATTACTGTGTTTCAGTTTTGAAGGGTGCTGGTGAAATCACAAGCACATGACATTTCTCAACTTATGTCTCTGGGTGACGGGCGCAGTGCCAATGCCCCTCAGATCTTTGTGATTTAAGGCTTTGAGTGGCATTGCAACTGTTATGGACAGGCGTGTCGTGTACCACCAGGAATACGAATTGTTCGTCCCATTACTTAGTATCGTAAAAAAAGATAAAAGGAAGATACTTTAACGTCATTAATATTAAAACCGCTACCTATGCCTGTACTCTTGGCATCGAGTATATAACCAGAAATGGAGACGAAATAAGGGTCATCCATCCCTGGCAACTCACCAGGTAAATAGGCCTTATATCATTTTTAAATGTCAACTCTCGTTAGCGCCGAAATCACAAATTAGAAAACAGAAATAATACAGCGTCAACAATTGACCTGTGCGTACGTTTTCGTATATTCCAAAGATATTCTGTATTTATTGTAAAAAAGATAATATCTCTAACAATAATGGGGGCTGTTCCATTCGGTGGTATGGGAAGAGACAGCAAATCGTCTAATTATAAAACAAACCGGATCACATTTCATCGGTAATTAAACATTAAATACGTAATTTTACAATTTTCGTCTATTATAGCAAAGTTCGAGTTAAACACGTTGTCTTGAAGTGAAACAATTGACGACACCTATCCTACCTATTGTTTCGAATTCGGGCTAACCAATCGCGCAGTTGTCACCGTATGATTTGGCAGAATAGTTTTCAAAGGAATTAAATGACATTTCGTCTCTATTTCTGGTTACATACTCGATGACTCTTGGACATCACAAGAACATGAACAAGAAACGGTTTATTATACTTAATTAGCTTAATTACGAGGCGAGGCAGACCAGGGAAGAGATAACGGGATGACTTGGACGCATATAATAAAGAAAGCCCTAACATTACGTCATTCTAGGAGCTCTGAAAATCGAGAAACCTTAGCCCGGTAGTGGGAGACAATAATCTAAATAAAAAAGAAAAAACTGTATACGTCATAGAGTCATCATCGTTAAATCAAATATATACGTTTCTGTTCATAAATTTAATCAAAATTCTATGTACAAAACGTGTCCTGGTGTTTTAATAAAACAACGCATTCTAAACCAGCCTGCAACTAACTGCAGAGCTTAGGAGATTTATCACGCTGTCACTTCCTGCGATCGGACCGGCGCGCGCGCTGCAAATCACGCGGTCTGATGCATCATTTCCTCCGCAACACACGACGGCTAATATTAATGCAAATGTGTGTTATATTTAAACGCACACTGCAGTTGTCAGACGTAACTACGCGCACTATGTAACTTTGCACTGTATTGAGTATGTAGATGTGCAATAACTATATATAGAGCTTCCTCCGTCACGCGATAATACTCGTATAGCTACTTAACTGTAGTCTGTCTGTTTTGACGACGGAGTAAAATGACATTTGCAGGGTTGCCAGTTTTCGTAAAATTTAAAATAGTCAAGAAGTTGTTTTCGACCGTTTTATCGATAGATTGTCAAAAGAATGTGTGTGTATTGTGAATGTTACGACATACTAATGATTGCTAATTGCGTTAGTGTATTCTTATTTTGACTGATGGTTTATTATTATCAAAACCAATTTTTATTCGTACACATTTTAATAACGGCATGTGGATTACGTATATTAAATTAAAATGAAAAAAATTAAAATATGCCTCCTATTTATATTTTTAATAGACATACTTCTAAATTTAGTGTGTGTATGAATTAATTTTGAACAACTCAAAATTAACAACTCTAATGAACCTGTGCCCTGCAGTTGAAGGTATAATGGGCCGAGGATAAATCAAATGAAACAAATTCGGCTATTTATTTCAAAGGCGTAACCTACGTTCAGTCGATAGTTGATATAATATTTATCGATTACAATCACTAGTTGCTTGTAAGCGGGCAGCACTTTTGCGTAATGAAATGTCATTTTACTCGATCTTTAAAAAAACAGACTATAGGTTATAAATGCATTTCATAAATTAATTTGCGTTTCTAACTTTATAAATTAGAAGAAGAAAGTGTAACTGCTACGTGCGTAGCGTTTTCGTAGGCTGTTAATGAGTGAAAGTGGGAAGCATTACTTTGCTACGAGTTCCAAGTTATGATACCTAGTCATATTTACATTGTTTCTGATAGGAGATTTCTCGATACTTAATCTTCCGTGTGAAAAGCGCTAAACGCCCAGTGTACATTCAAATGTGCTAAATATGACAACTCTCTTCAGGCTCAAGAATGTACGCCAAGAATGTATGTCCTTAGTTTTATATGAAAAACGCAACTGGGATCTTTTAAAGTATTGGCCAAGATACCATTATATTTACATGTTCATGTATAATCTTCATTATAATGTGCGCTGGCCGTTTACGTGACTATAGGAATAATATTTTCTGGGTCTGAATCACTTCATATACTCAAAAAGTTCGTCCTGGAAAATACGTGAACAGCACTGCGTTCCGGTTTTAAAAAGTAAGGATCAAGTCTCTCTGAAAGACCAGCCGGGCCTTAGGTGCATTTTTGGTACAAAGTATTACTTAGTATTTTGAATATTTTCTTCGAAAAAAATACTTGTAGCGCTACTTCAAATGCTTCTCTGCTTTTTCAGTGTGACTTGACCCTACCGGTACTGGTGAAGTTACAGGCACGTGAGAACTGTTACCTTATTTCACATGGTGCCGGGTGGAATGGCAGTGCCCCTCAGATCTTTGTGATTTAAAACCTTGACTAGCACTGCACATGTTATGGACAGGCGTGTCCC
This sequence comes from Hyposmocoma kahamanoa, assembly GCF_003589595.1. Classification (NCBI taxonomy): domain Eukaryota; kingdom Metazoa; phylum Arthropoda; class Insecta; order Lepidoptera; family Cosmopterigidae; genus Hyposmocoma; species Hyposmocoma kahamanoa. The sequence goes on along the minus strand of NW_020653853.1, from coordinate 16,558,342 downwards.
TTACTACCAGGCGCACAACTTGTTTGTTCCGTAACTAAGTATCAAAAAAAAATGTACATTTTCATGTACACGGGAACTTAGGACGTTCAATTCTATTACGTATTTTTAAGTACCTGTTAATATCACGGGTTTTTAATTTATAATATAATAACATAACTAAATAATATAACTAACTAATAACTTTGCCCTTATCGGACGAAATTGCAGAGATGACGTTTAGAGATGGCAATATTGTTGAATAAAATGGTCAAATAAGGGTTGTAATGTTTTTATATGGCTATTGTAAGATAATATAAAAGTTTATTGCTGTTCACCTGTTTTAAAAGATGCAAGCGGCTATGGCTTGTTATTTTGTGCCAAAGATACGGTCGTAAAACTTATTTTATCGTTTTGTTTATAGTACGTTTTAAATGTAAATACGTATTAGGACACATATATAATATATCTATACTGTAATACGCAATAAAAGAAACTTTTATAAATAAATATTAGACAACGTCATATACGTTGCTCTGATCCCAAAGTAAGTAACTAAAGGATGATTTCAGGTTATAGATTGAAGACTCTGCATAATAGTTGCAGAGTCTTCAATCGCTACAAAGATCTGAGGGGCACTGCCACTGCCCTCGTTACCCTGAGACATAACTTGACAAGTCCCATGTGCCTGTCATTTCACCAGCACCCTGACCCTTCAAAACCGGAACACAATAATGCTGATATTACTACTGGGTGACATAAATACTCTTCTGCTACTCTTAGACAATTACTTAATGTACACTTTTCAAGTTCAAAGAACAAAAGCGTGATATGAAATCACGTCCATAGTAAGTCTTCAAGAAAGGTGTAGGTGACACAAAACAAAAACAAATGGGTGACCATAAATTGAGTGATCTTATGTGGAATCTGTAATTAAGTAAATCTCTAAAGTAATTAATAACTATCGTCTAGACGAGTAGTGTTGTAAAAGAAGAGCCTGCTTTTTGTTGTATAAGTCCTGACTTAGAAGCCTGCAAGCTTTAAAACAGATACGTACTTCCCTGGACGAACTCTATCACAAGGAGCTCTACTGCTACTAAAATTAGTTGTTACTGCTACTATTAGTGCTCTCCACTTAATTTCTCTTTGTTATTATTACCATTATCCAGAGCCTGATTTCACCCACAGCTGGCTACAGGCCGCCCGAAATTTGTACCTTTAAACCACGATCCTGTGAGTCGCTTCCACTGACGCTTCGTGACGCGTACTTTGTCGTCACCCATCTTGCAACTGGGTGCCCGACACTTCTTTTGCCCATTCTAGGCCACCGATTAGTCGACGACTCTACCTAATATGCCAATTTTATTATTTAAGTATTCGAGCGTATTATTCTGTCATATTAAATAATATTTTAGGATACTACATTTGAATATTAAACAATACTTTATGATAATATTTTGGAATATACAAATAATAAAATATGCCACCGAAATTAGAATAAAACTAACGTGAAAATCACCTTAGGGCACTTGTGTTATGAAAATCGGAAATAACGACGTTACCACAAACACCCAGACCCGAGGAAAGATAGAAAAGTTAGTTTCTATATTGACCCGATCGGGGATCGAATCCGGGACCTCAGGGAAGGTGACACCATTAAAACCGGCCACTCGATCACGGAGGTAAACAATCTTATAAAAGTACTTAGGCGCATTTTTTTTATTTTACAAATTATCAGTCACATGTCATGATTTTATGTCCCAAAAAACAAATAGATTTTCTCTTATTAATATCATTAATAAATACGAAATCTCTACGGGTTGTTTGAAAAAAATAATACGACTGATTATTGTAAGAAAATATATGTAGTACTAACTTACACGCCGTAAGAGCAGTGACAAAGAAAACCAATAAGACGACTTCAGAAACAAAAACGTGAATTAAGAGTTTGTAACAATTATGTATTAACTGAAAGCTGGAGTTAGTAATTTATCCTGTTTTCCCAAGCTTGCTATTTACAAATAACTCTTTTATTTGCCTCTGAATTTAATTCATCTGTTGTAATAAAGAGTATTTTTTTTAATAAAGTCACAAAAAGAATTACACAAAAGTATATAATCAAAACTAACTTAGCTGTTAGATTAAATCTATTCTTATAAGATTCTTACTAAGTTATATTGTTAAGTTTATACACCTCTATGTTAAAGTATTGGTACCATAAGAAAATCTCGTCGAAAGTCGAAAAAGAAAGAATCGAGTTCTATGGCCGCCACGCTACTGTACCACAGATAACTCATGGTTTAGTGATAAACTTCGTTTTATAATAATATTTTACGACCTTGGTGGCCTAACCGTTTACAGTAATTTTCAGGTAAGTTTTTTGTACTCAATTTTGGTGACAATTTTTGTTATTTAATTCCTCGAATATATCGTCGTGAAATATTAAAGAATATTTCAGGTTACCACACTCGAATATTAAATAATATTTCATGATGATATTCTATAAATGTTTAAATAAAGAGAAATTGTCACCAAAATTGAGTACAAAAAACTTATCTGAAAATTACCCTTTACACTGTGGGCGCTGAACGCGGATGTCCTACGTTTGATTCCTGGTAGGAGCAATTTGGGAAAGGAACTTTTCTAAATTAGTTCTGGTTTGGGTATTCTTGGAAGTGCCGCTGAATTAAAATCGTTGATCTGGTAGTCATAGTACAGGGAATTCGCTAGCTTTAGCTCTTTCAGGTATTTTTGATCTAAGATGTTTAAATTAAATATTGGTATGATAAATGTGTTCAAATGTATATTTACAAAGAGCCACCCCTAGAGTTTTTTGCTCATTGTTCTCAGGGGAATCTGCCTTACAAATGAGCAGTAGAGTTTAATCAGTACGACGATTTCAAGTGTGTGAAATAAAGATTATTGGACTTGACTTGACATTGAGACTAGGCAGTTTTTTGATCTATGGTTTAAAGCTGGAACTATATTTAGACCGCGTTCTATAATAAAGTAGATTTGAATTAAATTATATGCTTCTTACGATAAAATTCATACAAAATAACATTACTGCCTTCGTGGCCGAAAGGTTACCATGCCAGGCTGCCACGTAGAGGTTCCAGGTTCGTTTCCCGGGCCGGGAAAAATATTTGTATGGCCTACATTTATCTCTCGTGAGTTTGGTTCGTGGTGGTGGTTCGTGTAATTTCTGATTGTCTATGTGTGTGTCCATGGCACTCGCGCCACAGTGTTTCCCTAATGCGGGGCTATATTGAGTGTGTGCGTGTGTGTCTCATTTCTATACGACAATTAAAAAAAATCGACGTAAAGTAATTTTTATTACTTTGTTGTTTTTTGACAGTTTACTAAAGCTACATGCGGTCATTACGACATGATATTTAAATACTATATAACGTATATTTGTGATTCTTTAACTTCATTGCCTATCATAGCATGAATTTTGTATTTCTTTGAAGGTATATTTACTGGCAAAACAGAAATTAAGCCACAAAGATAACCGTTCTGAGCATCATGTGATGGTAGCATATTAAAATTCTGCAAAACATCACGCCTCGTCTCCGGTAAAATTCTTTGAAAGCATTTTCGCTTGCAATTACATGGCGATCCTTGTTCATGACTGGACAAAACGAATTTTCTTCATAATTTCTGCCATCCCCGCGTGACTTTTTCTTTTCTTTGCTTGGGGATACAATGTCTTCTTCTTCACTGTCCATTTTTTTAGTTATAAAAATTAAAGTAATAAACTTTTAAACATAAAATTCGCAAGAAAATGTCAAAAGAACAGAAAAATTGTTTGACGTTACTAATGACAACGCGCGCAAAATATGACAGATCGTTCAAAATGGCTGCATAGTGGTCGAGTTCTTGAATTGAACATCGAAAATGAGCAACCCTTTTGAAAGTTTCGGTTTTATTGTGCACCTTCTAGCCGAGTTTGCGCTGCAATACGCCCCTATTAGCCCTGTAAGGATTTTTTATTATATGGATTTACAGTAAAATGAGCTCATTTTAGACTGTTCTGAATAAGTCAAGGGATTGGTTTGTATAAAACGTATCAAATTAAGAGGTTAGTTGAATTTTACAAAAAAGGTCGATGAGCCCTATTTTTTCCTGTACCCTTTACATTACAGTTGTACTTGCGACCGTAATAAAACTCAGATATTGTAAATTCGTATATCTACGTAATTAAAATTAAAGCGTATTTTTAATGCACCGCGGACGTCGTAATGTTGCAAATATACACCACACTTAAATTTATTAATGTAATCGTTAGTGTATTTTGTATTTTATATTAATGAATTTTACGACTTTTTAAGTCTTTACGGTTATAAAAATTGCATATAAAACATGTGAGAACATATTTTTTGGATAAAGTTGTATTGCACCTTTTGATGTCTATCAGATAACCGAATGGCTTTTTCAAATTACAAAGTCGAGAGTCAAAGAAGATGTTAAGACCTTGATAGTTCTAATAAGAAAAAAAATTCTGTCGTAACATTTGCATTGCATTTTGTTCTCCTTTATTGCAGTGTAGTTTTGGTTTCTTATAGGCAAATTAAAAACATATTAATCGGTATTGTTGAAATATAAGACACCAAGATATCAATATTTCTATTTGAATTAATCTCTAATTAAGCGTACATAGACCACCAACTAATTAAAATTAATTTTATCAACTCACCAATCAACTGACACTGTCGTCGAAAAGCCGTTGTAACTGATACCATACTCAACTTCATGGAGAATTTTACACTCTACACTTTTATAAAAAGAAAAAGAGCTAGACCACAACCCTATCACGTGCAGCTATTGGTTTTGAGAAAAAAAAGTACAGTCTTGAAAAAAGAAGTTCTTTTTTGTTCCATCCCCGCAGCGGGTAGGGTTTCAAAAATGGAACTTTGTATTCGAAACGTATCGGTGTATGGTTTGTGAACATTTTACATTATAGACGCGTTCCAAATATGCATAGTGTCGGAGTGTGAGTGAAGCGTGCTACACACACGCTCGGCGTTTATTGTTGACTTAGCTTTGAAGAGTTTTGCTTTTGTTTTATTCGTTAGGCTTTTGTTTTTTATGAGAAGACTTAAAATGAGGGCAGTTAGAAAAAAATGTATCATTATGTAAATAATATTAAACACCTAAAACATTTTCAACTTAGAAGTGCTCGACACTTGTAATTGTCACTATGAAGCATTATATTTTTATTTGCTCTCTCTGTCATAATGCGGAAGAAAATCGCTTTGCCGCTAAATCGACTACAGACTAAATACTTGAAAGATGGAGGGACTGTAATAAAATCAATCAATCAAATCAAAATCAATGTTAAAATAATAAGTTCTATGTTGTATGTTGCGAATAAATACACTAGTTGCAAGTTAGACTTAGTATTTTTCTGTTCAACGTTGTCTACAAAATCTGTCACCAATTATTATGAATTCTTATTGTGCGAAATAAATGTTTATTGTTATTATTTTAAAATATTGAGCAACATTATTAATTTTTCACTGTTTATCTGAACTTTTAACCTTTTCTAAGTTCGTTATTTGTTACAAACCAGTTGTAACATAAGCGTGCGCCACACTGGGAGGCGACGACAACTTACATTCTTATGCAAAGGGATTCAGGTTGGAGGTCAATCTTTACATTTAGAATTACTTACGGGCTTTACATATATTACATCATCACACATTGTGATTATATATGTTTAGATCTTTTGTAATATTAAAACAAAATCGATGCCATACTTTTTCAAAGTCGTATCTTATAAAAACTGATTATTTAGGAGACGGCAAAACTTTCCATTTATTTTAAATTTCTTATCAAGAGTATTAATTTGGATGCATTACTTCAAGAATAGGTAAAAGTTAGTGTGTTAATATGTAGGAAATGTGATGTGAAATCAGCCTGCAAAATTTGTAATCCCGGGTTCTATTCCCGGTAGGACCAATTAGGCAAATGAATTTTCTAAACTAGTTCTGATCTGAGCGTTCTGGGATGTGCCCCAAAGTGAATTTCGTTGCTCTGGTAGTCATAGTATAATTGTAGTGGATAGCCAAAATAAAAATACCATAGGTCATATCAGCTCTAATGACGCCAACCCTCCTGGTCTTGTGCCTCTCGAAATGACTTTTTCTTATTCCGATATTTCAGTGAGTGTGGTTTGTCGGAGAGTAAGTGAGTGAGTGAGTAGGTAACACCGCAAGAAATAGAGAGTATGAAGATTGATAGATAGACGTCTATACTTATAGATGACCTCCGCTGGCTAGTCAAGCCGTGATCACGGCACATGTAACTATTCCGCAATATTTGTATAATAAGAAGAAGTCACATCGTGGTAAGAAATCTGTAACTTTCGATTAATCATTTAGTGAAAAACAACGAAAGTCTTAAAATCCATAAATACACTATCACATAATGACTGAACACAGACCTCCTATCTAATAAATATAAACTACACAGAAACTTAAATACGTTGAAGTGTCCAAATTTCAATACACTGTCAAAGGAATTTGTGTCTATAGATTTTATTCATTAAACAATAAACTGTCAATAAAACAATCACGCGCTAGATAAGTGCGCACACGCAGGCCACGCGCCTCGGGGCGACAATGGCATTCCGACAAGGAACATAACGCATGCGGGCATTGTTGTCGTTGTTAGGGGCAAAATAGGAAATTGGGGCAATTTGGATATAGACCGGAACGAAAGATAAACGATGCCACTTTTGATTGTCAGTGAATTGGATAGAGGATCGATTTTAAACTGATCGGTTTAGGTTAGGTTTGTATATCTTGATACAGTGTCTTCTTCTGTAGTGATTAATCTATTTGGATTACTGTAATACAAATGTAATATTTAACGATTACCAAAATGATATTTTCAATGCAATTCTTATTAACTGTCATATTTAATAATTACTTCTACTGTTTACTGGAATTTCTTTAACCTATTTGGCGTTGTTTCAAATACCCTATGTGCGGTATTGGCTGCGACAATAAAGCTTAAATCGGTAGGGCAATAATTTAAGCGTAATCATAAACACATGCAGCGTTTGCTTCGACGCGCGGCGCTTATTTCGATCGTCTCGTCATTGTGCGCCAGCGCGGGCGCAGGGCACAAGGCGCCCATTCGTATGCATGCCGTCGGGCCCGCACCGCGACATGCATTGATATCACAGACGACCATTAGAACGCCCGACAGGAAAATATTATGCTGGTCCCACACAAACATTCAAGGATGCATTAACCATAATTATGCGATGCAAACCCTCGTATAGCTTGTCACCACAACCTTACCCTATACTTTAATCACAGTTTATGATATATTTAATCACGTAACTACAGGATGCGGGCTTAATTATATACGCAAGTCCAGTAAACTAAGGAAAAACATCCCAGAGGAACGTAATCGTTATCATAAGGCCAACAGAGTGAATAAATCAAACAGCGAACGCACACATTTGCCACCTGTTAAAACACATAGCGTGAATATAACGTAAACAGCCCTCTGAGGTTACTTAGTTGAGTAAATCCTGTAACCCTAGCTGCGGGCGCGCAGCACGCACACCAGCGCGAGCGCAACTCGTGTGCACGCGTCGAACGGGGCTCACACTCACGCGCCGTTCTAATCGGCGCTTTCCTTCGCGTGGCGGTCGTGTGTGTAGCATCCCCGTTAAGGGGCGCAGGTGTGGCGTGGTGAATGACGCGGCCGTGGGAACCCACCACAACCCCGAGTTCCCATGCAGCCCACCTGCCACCTGCCGTACTACGCATAATTCGCGTTCGTAAATGAACGGTAGTGACCACGTGTGCCCACTTTTTTCATCTCGAGTGAGACGCGGAAGACTGGTGGTACCCAATTAATTTTATCTTAATGGCGGAGCCGATACGCGGCCCGTGAGGGTTGATGACGGAGATTTCTCCAAGCTAATCGATTACCTTGATAATTTTACAAGGAATGCTTATTTACTCGAACCATAATCAAAGGTTCGAGAGATTTTTTCTTAAGCTTAAAAAAAGCAATGTGAAAAAACATGTTTTTTATTTTTCGGAAGCTACAATCAATAACATATTATCGGGCATGAGTTAGCAAATATTTTCTAGCTAGAAGCTTATCGATCACCTTCATGCTTGCAAACATGATTAGTAAACATAATATGTAGAGCTGACTAGACTCACGCTACCCCATAGAGAGTAAATATATGGTAGAATGTTTGTTAACTGACCACCACTGAAAACAACCGTCGTATCGACGTATTAAGGTACTATAATAATAAAATATATAAAACACTTGACCTTTCGTCCTCCTATTCCGGTCGGATAACCTTCGGTTCCGCCGCGTGCGCTATGACCGTTGACGTCGTTTGATGCGCTTGTGCATCGCGTACGTTGGCTATGCTAATTGTTTAACGAACAGCGTTAATGTAATTACAGGTGGAATGCCAGGGGAGATACGGTTATTGTGAGAAAAACTTACAATGCATATCTAAATTTAACGAATGGTATAATATTTCACTCGTAACGTAGTTGAATAAATTCACGTAGAACTTGTTATATAGAGTCTTTTTAACTGTACTTACTTACATAATAAGTTGGTTATGGGAGGTTAATTTTATTATTCGAGAATAATTACCATTTGTTAAGTACAGTTTATGTCACGAATTAATTTATCAGAGCATTACATAAGTGAAATAATGTATTAAAATTAAACTCAACTTGAAGTAGCGTAGTAGCGTAGGAAGTTAAAAGGAATTTTAAGTAGCAGTAGAGCTCCTTGTGAAAGAATTTCTCCAGGGTATTATGGCCACCTTACCTATTTCTGCCGCCAAGCAGTAATGTCAGCATTACTACCCATACAAATATTTCTCCGGGCCTGAGAATCGAACCTGGGATCTCTGCCGGCAGTCCGGCATGATAACAGTTCGGCCGCTGAGGCGGTTAGCTTGAGTAGAATATAATTTATTGCAACCATGGTATATACAATTGTTACAAGTAATTAATAGTATTATTACATAGACTTTAGTAGGGTATAGCAAATTGTACTTAAAAGTTGTTTGTATTAAATATAATAAATATAAATGTACCACAAATACCCAGACCTGAGACAATAATAGAAAAGTTTGTTTCTGCACTGACCCGGCCGGGGATGGAACCCGGGATCTCAGACATGGCGACACCTGCAGCAAGCCACTCTACCACAGAGGCCGTCAAAGTATTATAATAACATGTAATATTAATTTCCGCCATTGAAATGTATGTTTGGATTAGGCATTATAAATATAAATATAGGCTATTTACATACATCGAGATCATATTTTTGTTATTATTATCTTTTATCCTTATTATTCTTTCCTTTGTGTTATATTGCATGTCAAATAAACTACCTACATTATTTAATATTTTTATATAATTGTCAAATCGACTTTAACATGCAAAAGCAAATTGTTAAATTGTATACAAAAAACGCTTTACTCTCTCGAGGAGTTCGTATAAAAATCAAAAGTAAATTGATACCCGACAAAAAATAATTTTCACCATCAATAGGTGCTGTTGCCCAAGGCGAAGTGACATTTCGATGTGTAATTTTTGAGCCGGTTGCAGTTTTTAAGATAATTATTGCTCAGAGGGCGTAGCGTTAAAGGGCTTTCGCCTGGGGGTGACAATCTTACAGTTTGCTACGCAGTTTTGGGTGCGACGGCACGAATCCGCATAATTTCCACTGAATGCAAGGAATAATAACTGTTCCACTATTTAATTACTGGAATATGATATTGTAGATGGCGATTATGCGACTTTTGAAACGTTCATGGAATCGACACTTACGCTTTATTATGGGCTGACACTTATTTTTGCAAAAAACCTGATGAGACCGTTTTCCAAGAATAATAATTTGCTTCTATAAATAATACTCATTTTTACAAGTACACATGTTAGTACCTCAATTATCTTTCTTCAGAGAATGATATATTTTATTTTATTTTTATTAATTTATTTCACTTTTAATTTTACAATTCTCCTTCTTCCTGTCCTTATCCCACGTTAGGTGAGGTCGGCACAAAATGTATTTTTCTTCCACTTTCTCCTGTCAGCCGTCATTTTTATACTCACACACACATGTCATCTTTCACACCATCTATCCATCTTTTCTTTGGCCTTCCTTTGCCCTTATATCCCTCCACATTCACACCTAACACTCTTCTCGTCACATGGCATTCTTCCCTCCGCATGACATGTCCATACCACGCTAACATATTACTCCTCATCTTTTCCATCTCTGGCGCCACTTTCAAACTTCCCCTGATGTACTCATCGCTTGTCTTATTCTTTCTCGTTACTCCACACATCCATCTCAACATTCGTATTTCCGCTGCATGCACTGTCCGTCCATCCTCCATTTTAAATTTACAATTAACAAAACAAAAATGTTACCTTTACATTTTTTTGTCTTTTGTCACTATAACGGAGCGACATAAAATGTCAAATAAACTACATAGAAACTTTGATCAATATTATCCGACAACATACACTGGCCCAAGCCTAGTTGCCGCCTTTGAGGAAATAAGATCACCCAGGGGATGCCTGGAAGAGATTGCTATATATTTATTATTATTATTGTATTAGTTTTGTATGTGCAATAACGCGCTTTTTTTCTTAATAATGTTAGATGCTACATATACAATAAAATATATTTATAATAATAATATAATAACGCACACACTCAACAAAGCCCCGCACTAGGGAAACCCGGTGTCGCAGGTGCCATGGACACACACATAGACAACCACAAATTACACCCAAATTCACGAGAGAGATAAGTGTACGCCATACAATGGGAATCAAACCTGGGACCTCTTCATGGTAGCCGTTCGGCCACAGAGGCAGTTATTTATAGAATAACTTTTTTTATTTATTTATTTATCCAGAAAAATACAGCAGGTAACTTATTTACTAAAACTCGCCAAATTGCCGTGCAGTTTATTGGCGTAATTTGCACTCTTACTTAATTATGCATACTTCACTATATATAACATTACATAGTATTAATTTTACTTAGTTTAATAGGTACGCCTTTGACCTAAATTTTACTTTTTTACTTAATTTTGTGTCATTATTTAGCCAATCAATGTCGTTATATATTTTTGGAACTAAATAACGTGTACATCTTTTTCCATAATAGTTATTAGCTTTAAACTGCACTAGTTTACCAAGTCCAAAACCAGAGACGTAACAATTAAACAATTAAAGCAATTTGAATTGAAATCCGACTAGCGGCTACGGCTAACAGCTGAAGGCTCAAGAAGATGACGTGATTGATATTTCGCTTCCAAAGTACCTATTTACGTTGTAGATTCTGTTCATAGATATCGGAGATAATATGCGTCTATTCTCTTAATGTCCAGGTACTAAATAACCTATATTTATACGTCTCATGAACAACATAGAGAAGATGTCCACGTGAACACATTTACCTAAACCAAAGGTCCTCAAACTTTTTTCTCGTAGAGCGCACCCCATTTTTTTATTGGTAGACTAGCCCTGCTATTCCAATAATTTCTGCATATTCATTTTCTTAGTTGCTCTAGAGCTGCTGTCAAAGAATTTGACCAAGAAAGTACTGCAACAATATCTTTCTGTGTCGCCAAGCAGTAGTGTGAGCGTTACTGCGTTCCGGTTTTGATGGATAACGATGCGGGTGAAATTACAGGCACATAGGATTTGTCAGCTTTATGTCTCAGGGTGACTGGCGCAGTTACAGGGCCCCCCGGGGGACTTGCAATTTTGGACCTCTTTTGGGTAAGCATGTTGCTTACCACTAGGCGCACAAGTTATTCACCTAAAGTACCTACATAGGCACTATCTGTGTTATATGGATTATTCCAGTTATGGAAAGCCGAGGTATTGGTAACGACATGCCTAAATGAAACCTACATTTCTGTCTCGTGCATTCCCATTTCTTTCTTCGCTAATATGGTCCCCTTGCAGGTGGGATTCGATTTTTGGGAGTCAATACAAACCACTTTGGGAATCACAGGCCTAAAATATACAATTATGCCGTATTAAGTCTGTCCTTTTTATGATAACACCGCATGAGACTTATACTCAGTGATTTGCGTCAACTTTTTCATATTTCATTGCAAATTCCATATTTACTGGTAAATCATTGGAATTGGCACGCGGCGAGAAATCCATTTGTACCTTTACGTACTATTTAATTGTACTTAGCCTGCAATAAGTGCCTACTATAACATTCATTATCCCACATTTAGTCCACTAATATACCCCAAAGGCTTCCCAGCTCTGCAATTACATTTGAAATTATATTTATTTTTAAAAGAAATGCTCCAAATTAGAGCATAATTTGCTCTGTCATAAAGCATAATTTGTACGATTGCGTTTTGCTCTAGGTGCCATATAAAGAAGGCAAATTATTAATATAATTTTCTGCGTTTTTTGAAATATTTCTTTTCGCAAGAATTGTGTTGTAAAATTTACTTGTTCTTTAAATGATAATGATTGCTGGGATCTTGGCATTTCGTATGAGGATTCCAATTTTATTTTGAAATAATTTATTTATTCTCAATTTCCATTAAGCTTAGACACATTATAATCATCGTCAACCCATATATACGTCGCAGTGCTGAGCACGGATCTTCTCTCAGCCGAGGATTTAGCTGTTAGTCCTTCACGTTGGGCGTATGCTGGTTAGAGACAACACGTTTCCGAGGTTTTTTTAAATCTTTATTTAATTTTAAGACTTCTGTTCTAGATAACATGCTAGTCCTATCATAACCTTATTCTAATTGTCATACAATTTACAATAAAAGTGATTTCTTATGTTATTAAAAGTACTAAGTGACATTAAAAGTACTAAGTTAACTAATGCTGATTTACCATGTCACTCAACATTTTTGTATATTTTGACGGTCCTGTATGGAGTATTGCTGCCACCTTTGAGATGACTCTGCTACATACTAACTGGTCACCTTGGATTCAATTGATAAGCGTGTCAAGAGGTTTATAGGTGACTCGGAATTAGTAGAGGCGAAGCTGCAGAGCCGTAAAGTTTCCAGGGAGTAAGCGATGGGATCACACATTTAATTCCGCCTTCCCCTTTCCATCGTTGACGTAGGCTTGGTTTCCACCCCTATATTGTGGATATTCCAAAGATTTGTACGAAGCGTTATGCTTCCACATTTATATGGCGAACGGCTATGGAGTAGAATCTGCAGACTTGTTCCCTGAACGTTGTAACTTGGACCTTTTCAAGGCGACAGCGAATAGGTATTATTCAGGTGTGCATGCTCCATCGTCGACCTCATCGTCACTTTCCATCAGGTGAGATGGAGGTTAAATGCGCACTTATATTTGAATAAAAAAAATGTTTTGACAAGGGTTCAGGCAGAATGCCTTCAAAGAAGTTAATGTTTGAGCGGTTCAGTTTTATCCGAGGATTGTGAACTTTGTGCAGATATCATTACGATGTTTCCCTTCACCGAAAAGCTCCTGGTAAATTTCAAATTAAATTTTGCACATCAATTCCGAGAAATTCAGAGGTGCGAGCCCACCACCGCCATTTAATTCCACGATTCTAGAACGGGAGGTGTTGAATCGTTAGGCTACCACGGCTTTTCTTGTCAAAAATCATTATAAATTCTTGGGCACTTTATTGTTATTTTTAATGATTTTGTTCTTAGTTTTTTAAATATTTTTATACATAGTTTAAAGAAACATTGGCAATTGATAAAGCAATAACTCTCCATACATGCCATTGCGTATTCGACGATGCCTTAACACGCGAATGTATAAGAAGCTATCTACTATTCCAGTAATATGCGAGAGTCAATACTTCATTATTACAGGCAACACCTGGTGTAGATAATGGCAAGTACAATTATTACCTTCTCCTTATCTTTCCACGCGATTGTTGCAAAGACGACCTCTGTTATTTCGCCTTTTGAAGTTCTGATTATTGGATGTGCGTGGCCTTATTATAGGTTATCTATGATGCTAGCTCAATTAGATAATTGCGAAACTAGTTAGGAACTGGATGTGAAAGAAAATTGTAGAGCGTTTTGTGTTTTACGTGCACGTTATCTATAACATTCTGGACATAAAGTTCATATTTCATCGCTAAGTAAAGAACTGTTATAGAATTAACCTTATCCTATTTTGAGATATTGTTTTTTATAACTGCAAGGGACAAGACGAACAAGTCGTGAGCTACAATTGATGGTAAGCGGTCTCAGAGCTTTAAATCGCAAAAATCTGAGAGGCACTGCCACAGCCTCTTTCACCCTGAGACATAACTGGCAACAAACAATTGGCAAGTCCCATGTACCTGTAAATTCACCAGCAATTTTACCCTCCAAAACCGGAACGCACTGATACGCACATTACTGCTTGGCGGCAGAAATAGGTAAAGTACTTCCCCGGATAAACTCTTTCACAATGAGGAGTTTTTAGGTATCAAGCACATTTTTACCTATCTTGCACATTTTAACTGCCTCCGTGGTCGAACGGTTACCATGCTAGAGTGCCACGCAGAAGTCCCAGGTTCGATTCCCGGGCCGGAAGAAATATTTGTAGGGTTTACATATATTTTTTTCGTGAGTTTGGGTGTAATTTCTGGTTGTCTATGTGTGTGTCCGTAGCACACGAAATTTTTGCATAAGCTGTTTTCTGTGGCAAAAGAACTACACATGCAATAAGTACTACTTACTTATTATAAGTAACACATATAATTGGAGTTTATTATATTGATACATTGTGTACCGCACATTCGTAAGATGCACATTATCATTGATACTTTTATTATGAGCTGCAAATTAAACATTAAGGAAAAATGTTCATACAAGCTCATTAACTATATCCAGAGCATCTTCAATGTTTACGAGACATAGACAGATTGCGTGAGACGAGTTATTTATTTGCAAGCGTTAAAATTAGTGTTCAGAAACAACTCAAGTGGGCGTTCCATACAGCCAGATCAGTACATGTAAAGGTCACGACTCGCTCTTAACGACTGCACTTCATTTAACCGCACCAATTAAGGGTGACTCAATAAATTTAAATTTAAATAAAACACGCCACATTTAGCCCGTCACGAGTGTCGCAAAAAAAAACTGTCGTCTGATAGCCCTTACCAAAAAAGTAACCAGTATCATTAAGCACACAAAATATGTTTTCCATTTACACAGACGCTTCGAGGCGGTTATAATTTTGTATATGCTGAGTGTTTACTCAGTAAGAAGTGGTAACACCTGCCGCGTTTTCCCACGAGCGATCGGGTTTCTTCGGGCGCGCTCGGCCGCCTTTCGGCTTCATACAAACTTGAGACATGAAACTGTTGCCGACACGCTTAGGAGTTATCACCATGTCACGCTGCAAAAGCTCGCTAACTGGGAAGCTCTGTTATGATAATTATAAGTGTAGATAAGAGTGTTGACTTTGAATAATAACTACAAAAAAACACGTCGTTTATTTTGACTTTACATTTGTAAATCAGATTTTGAGCATAGGTAAAGGAGAATCCCATGAAGTATTTTAACATGTTATATATTTAAAGTACATTTCTTTATTATTATTATAAAGGTTTTATTTACCAAATAAAAATTATATTAATACAAAACAAAAAAAAAGCAAATAGGGCTCGTTTATCCCGCATAAAAAAATACACGACGGAGCATACCATTATCATACAAATGGGCAACTTACAGACGCAATGAAAGCCTTGTCCTTCGAATAAAATAAAAAATGTATTCAATAAAAAACACAACGTAATGCGATCTTAGCGACAGCCCGTTATACAAAAATGGGAAACAAAACTTTGCATTTACGCACCGTCGAATTGTAAAAAATTACAAATAAACTAGATTAAAAAAAGATGAGGCGACGCGAGTGCGGGCTGCGTGTTTATCCGCGATAAATTGTAAGTGTAGATAAAAGAAGCAAAATAACCGCAACACCGTTATGTGTACCGCTCGCTGAGCCAATATTATGACAAATCATTCGACTTATGCAAATTAGGTCCTTGTGTAGACTATGCTTTATTTACACCGAAAATAATTGTATATTAACATTTGGTCTTTTGAATTTTATTAGATATTTGAATGGGTTTATCATAGAGACCATTTGTTAATCGATTTAAAAAAAAAGGAGGAGGTTCTCAATTTGACTATTGTTTTTGTGTTTGTTACACGATTACTCAGATATTTGAGAAGCGTTTCCGATAATTCTTTTTTTGTTGAAAAGGGGGTACCATAATAATTGGTTCCATTCAAATTTGAAGAAAGTATTCCACTTCTAAGGATGGCAAATTAGGGGATCTAATGGTAACTTTCCGTTAATTGATTTCAATAAAACTTGGCAAACAGTTGTAATTCCACAAATTTGTGGAGTTATATTTTTTAATAAAAGTTACAATTATTTTTATTACTTTTTAGTATGCAGGAGCTAGTCATCTTTTTTGAGTGTTTGAATGTTGCTGGAAGCCCTGTTTACTTCCTTTTTGAGGAACTCTATTTCATAGCGCAAAGGAAACCACTTCATTCCACAATTGGCCATAGTTTAGATCACTTTAGATACTTTATAAATGTTTACTCACTTTAGATTTTTTATGACACCAAGTGACGGGACGAACAAGTCATGCGACTGATGGTAAGCGACACGCCTGTCCATAGCAGTTGTAGTACAATTCAGACATTTAAATCGTAAAGATCTGAGATGATCACGCGATGAGATGTCACTCAGAGACGTAAGTTGACGCGAAGTTGACGCGCGGACGCGAGACCCGACCTGCGCTAAATACTAAATACACGGAATTACACCCGCCGTGCACCCGACCCGACACGCACCCGTTCTCTGTGTGTTTCACGCTTTTATGTTCAAAATCGGAACGCAGTAATGCTCACATTACCGCTTGGCGGCAGAAATAGGTAAGGTGGCATTGCTTCCTTGGATAAACATTTTACAAGGAGCTCTACTGCTACTAAATAGAATTTATTAGATATGTTCACTCTTCATTTGGCCCGTGCAAAGACACCAAAGCGGACACGATTCTACGAAATGTTAGCCTTGATCGAATCCCCAAATAAGACTAGTAATATTGATGTGTTCAGTAACACCGTATGAAAATTTATAACATCCCTTATACCTTAGACAATATCCTTAGGTGTATCGTATATTTTTTATAACACCTTTATTTAAGTAATAGTGAATATTTAAACCATCTAGTATAACAATTTTTAACACTTCTCCTCCCGTGACTCTGCTTAATTTAAGTATCTAGCCTAAGGTTTTACTTAGCGGTAAAGAAGAGTCGCATTTTGAAATTGAATAAATAAAAAAAACTGTCAGTGCAAGTCGATAAAATAAATAAATAAATAAAAAAAATACATTATTGTACGGTGTCAGAAACTAAAGGCCTTTTTTGTTTTTATAGAGCTCGATAACCAATTTTAAATTGATTAAATTGAATACGCATCTACACTTTCGGTTTTAAAAATCAATTTCCCTTTATATCGTTTTAGGGTAGCAATCAGAAATACAGACACTCGTTTTAAAAGAAATTAACTTTGGTAATTACATCGAGAAGTAGTAATTAAAAATCAATACGTTGAGCAAAAAATGGTGCCCAGTCGACGTACGGTCGATTTCGTACCGCTACCTTCCACCTGCCTCGTTCTCCCACGGTGAAACTCGATGTTTTTGCGTTTTTTGCATTATGCAATTTAGTGGTTAAAAACCACTTTCCTTACAATTTTACAACTTTTCTGATGGTCGCGGTATGCACACACGTCGTGTAAAATTTTTTTTACACCATTTTATTGCTCTACTTGACACACACTCTCTTTGAGTAATTTGCATGTGTAATAGATGTTGATGGATTGTTTTATAGTCATCTACAAATAACTCTTTCAAGAAAAGTCGATTATCGAAAGAATATCTAAAAGTTACTTCCTATGAATTAAATTTTCATGAAAGAAAATTTTATTTTCTTTAAATGGTAATTTCTTCAATAACATAACGTTGTCTATACATCATTATTCCTTTACTGTAAAATATCCTGTGCACTGTTTTTATTTTTACTAATTTAACTGCCTCCGTGGCCAAACGGTTACCATGCTGAACTGCCACGCAGAGGTCTCGGGTTCGATTCTCCGGCCGGGGAAATATTTGTATAGCCCATTTTTTTTATTAGTATTTATTTCTCTCGTGAGTACAATTTATGATTGTCTATATGTGTGTCCATGGCATCTGCGACACTTGTTTTCGCAGGGCTATGAGTATGTGCGGTATGATTAGTATTAGTATTAGAGTACCTTGTGAAAGAGGTTCGTCTAGGGAATAGTGAAATTACAGGCACATGGGACTTGTCAACTTATGTTTCCGGGTGACGGGCGTAGTGGCATTGCCCCTCAGATCTTTGCAATTTAAAGCTCTGCCTTCCACTAACTAATACACGGCTAAGTGACAAAATATTTTTTTGTGATATCACGACAAACCATAACCCAGTTTTAGAATGTTGAAATTGTTTAAAGATATTTCAGCTATGCATCGTTCGGGTAAGTTCCGATAAGTTCATACCGTCCCTTAATATTATTTAAAAAAGTATATGATTATTAAAAGTACATAATTTACATTAAAAATATGGTTTGATTTTTTTGCACTTTCTTTTTAATAATATCTGGATTTTAGAGGGAACCGCTCTATATAGGTATATATGTCTGTTACTTGAAGTTGACGATAAATAGAAGAATTTAATGCTTGTCATTTGCTTTTTTTTGCTCAAAAAATCTACCTGCGAAAGATGTCTGATAACCCGTAAAGTGTTTTTTGAACGTTTCCCAATGGAGTTGTGCAAAAAATCGATACTAACAAAAAGCCGTGCGCGTACAGGTGTGCCATTGTTATCGTTCAAATATGCATGGGCTGCTCGTATTTTTAATACGCGTATTGTGTTCGAAGGGCATTAGGGCAAAGCTTCTACAGGATTCGGTCAAGGTTTTTGTAATGCTAACACAATTTATTCAATATTTATAAAAAACTGGCTATTTTTAAGATTGTATTTTAAACTGCTTTGATCGCATATATTTCGAAAACGACTATAACACGGCAAGTACCTACGACCTCATATATTACTCGCTCCTCATATATTAGGAGCTCCAAAATACCAGCTTGACCCACTTGACTCCATCAAATGTAGGGCTGTTCGTATTATCAATGATCCTAAACTCACAGACGGTATGGAGCACATTAGCCTACGGATAGACGTTGGCTCTCTGTGTGTGTTCTACCGTCTTTATAATGGGGAATGCCCTGAGGAACTTTTCGTACTGGTGCCATCGTTTTTCTATTATTTCTATCATCGCATCTTCCGCCTAAGGAGTAGAGTCCATCTCCACATTAGGTGTCTGGCATTGTAAGACCACGCGGGCATCTCGTTCATTCCTTCCTCGAACCTGCAAGAAGTGGAATGATCTTCCTCCTGAAGTATTTCCTTTGCACTATGACACTGGGTCTTTAAAAAGCTTTTATAGAGCTCTCAAAGGATGTTGCAAATATCCATGGGCGATGATGACCACCTCCCATCAAGTGGCTCGTCGGCTCGTTTGCCTCCTTCTTTACATAATAATAATAATAGTGTTCGAAAATATAATCATTGAAGCATATTAAACACCATCATGGTCATTTATCGTCTCATTTTTGGGCACGGGTCTCTCGCAGATGAGGGTGGCTTGGATTTGGGCGGATTGGGGACTTGACACGTTTTTCGAAGGTTGTGAACCTTCTTCGACGAGCAAGTTTCAGAACAATGTTTTCCTTCACCGAAAAGCTCAAGGTAAATATCAAATTAATTTTCACACATAAATTCCGAGAAACTCAGAGTTGCGAGCCAGAATTCGACCCTACGGCCTCTGCTTGAAAGGCGGTAGGTCAAACTATTAGGCCACTTTTAAAGGCCATTTTCAAACGTACAAATATACTAAATTAGGTACTAACTACAAATACTATAATACAGTACCTACTGTTAGTGTAAACAAATGTAAACGTTAAAAACATTCATATAGTAAACAAAGGCTGTTCTGAAAAGCTAATTTAAATTTTCCACGATTAGGGCAGAAAAGCGCGTTAAAGGTCAGCCTCCAGCTGTGATTGGTTACCCACCGGCCAATAGAATCGTTTGTTTCGGCCCAAGGGCGTTGCGCGCGCACGCCTTCCTAACTTCTATTTTCGAATTTGAATAGGTTCCAAACGAACATTAAGATCTATATTTAAACCGTTATGCTATTTGTATTCGGAAGTAAACACGTGCGTGTGCGTTTTAAAGTGTAGATTTAGTTAGCAAAGAGTTACAAATTACAATAATTGCTTTGTTTTTGACCTTCGTCTTATGACGGTCTCATCGGATAAATTAACTTTTGATTATAACGGTTTACAAATTGTTAACGGTTTCCACAGTATTAAGGAAATTACAAACAAAATTACCGCATGTAAACTTCTTGTCGACCTTTCTAACCGCGATCATTATGAATTATAATATTTCAACTCTAGGTTTTGTACACCCTAAGCAATAGTGGAGGCACTACAATAACGCGGCAACTTAAATAGCACATGAGCTCAATTCTCACGCTCCTTCTGCCGCTGTCCTTAAAATATAGTCGTTCGCCAAAAAAAATGTACGTAAACATAGTTAAAAAAATGAAAAAGATATGAAACGTTTGTAAATTGATTATTTATCACTCATCTTGTAAATTTTGTAGTTTGGTACTTACTTACGCCCATTCATCCCCGAAGTATTTAGTAGCAGTAAAGGTCCTTATGAAAGAGTTCCTCCAGGGTAGTACTGCCACCTTACCTGTTTCTGCCGCCAAGCAGTAACGTGAACATTACTGCGTTCCGGTTTTGAAGGGTGCTGGTGAAATTACAAGCACACAGGACTTGTCAACTCATGTTTCAGGGTAACAGGCGCAGTGGCAGTGCCCCTCAAATCTTTGTGATTTAAAGCTCTGAGTGGCCATGAAACTGTTATGGATAGGCGTGTCGCTTACCATCAGGCGCGCGACATGTTCGTGCCGTCGCTTCATATCATAAAAAAATAAACTATTTTTTTAAATTAATAGGTGTATTGAAGGGCCTGGGGCCCATTGACAACCAGCGTCACAGCCTAGTCTTGGTTGTGACTTTAGCGGAATGGGATCCTTTTGTATACGCCACAGCCGCACACATGTCAGTACAGTATTATGTAACTTGTTGTTGAAATGTTTTTTTTTTTGTGTTATTTATTTTTTTATATTAGTCTTTTTTGTGCCTTTTTCATGTTGTGGAGTTACGATAAATGGTTTCTATTCCATACTATTCTATTCACAATTTAGTCCCAGGTGAAGATATCACGTTAGAATATAATATTTAAATCATTGTTACGCAAAAGTCATTCGTATTACAATAGATTATTATCGCAATGGACGTGAATTATTTTATAAACAAATATCTCAGTTTCATAATAAGTACACGTGAGACCCGTGCTGGCGTCAAAACAATTATAAAACTACTAGTGTAAGATGATCCATGACACATAAACACCTACATACAAGTGAAATATTACTTAATTTGAGCAAGAAAAAACGGACATGTCCGTTTAAATTTGGACATGAGAACCTGTTTCGCTGCTACGTCTATACATATAACTCGGTGAGATAAATAAGGAAAAGCTCTTTAATCTTGTTCAAATCCTTTTCAAAGTCCAGTTTTGTAGTATTTTTTTCTTGTAAAAGAGTTTTGTTTGAAATTTGTTTACGATAAAAAGATGTTTACGTGAAAGATGTTTATGTGATGACGGTGCTCTGAGCTCTTAATAAAGTAGTCTATGTATTTAATATGCACATATATGATTATATAAAAAAAATAAGATTTAGAATACTTTTAATGTTTCTTTCATGATACCAAATGACAGGACGAACAAGTCGCACGACTTGAGGTAAACGACACGCCTGTCCGTAACTGTTGCAGTACGACTCTGAATTTTAAGTCATAAAGATC
Source organism: Hyposmocoma kahamanoa (assembly GCF_003589595.1). Taxonomy (NCBI): domain Eukaryota; kingdom Metazoa; phylum Arthropoda; class Insecta; order Lepidoptera; family Cosmopterigidae; genus Hyposmocoma; species Hyposmocoma kahamanoa. The sequence goes on along the minus strand of NW_020653853.1, from coordinate 16,536,311 downwards.
TGAGAGGTACTGCCACTGCACCCGTCACTGTAAGACGTACGTTGGTAAGTCTCATGTGCATGTAATTTAATCGTCACCCTTAGGGCTCATTCAGAGTGCAGGCGCGGACGCGGCGGTGGGTGCGGGCGCGCGGGTGTTGGCGTTTTCTCTTTCACAGTGCCGAAGCGGCTTCCAGCGGGTAAATCCCACGTCGAAATAACAAACAGACGCTAAATACTGTAGTCTAGGCTCTACTCTATAGAACTACTGGCTGAGTGAATATAGTTTTGTATTTAGAATGTGTTTAAAAAAATAGGATAGAGAAAATAACATCTTGGCAGATCTAAAAGTAGCCTCCGTAAGTGAACATGAAAAAAAATACAATAAATATCAAGTTTTGAAGATTATCCCAGTTTATATTTATAAAGTACCTCTCGCTACGCAACCTAAGCTAAGTCCCCAGGTTACAATACGATCAAGCACCGTGAAAGATACGGGTGGACCGAACCAATAGATCTACCCGCGCGACGCGCCCGCCTCGTGGCAGGCGCCGGCACGCAGCCACTGTGCACGCAACAAGCGCATCCACGCCCGCCGCCACTCTAAATAAAGCCTAACCCTTCAAAACTGGAACGCAGTAATGCTCACATTACTGCTTGGCTGCAGAAAGATGTAAAGTGGCAGTACTTCTCAGCCCTTTAACGCCTACTGCTGGATATAGGCCTCCTTTTTTGCACGCCAGCTCAATCGGTCCTATGCGAATCTCATTCACAATCTTCAGATAATTACTTAATGTACATTTTTCAAGCTCAAAGAAAAAAGGCGTAATATTAAATCACGTCCATAGTAAGTCTTCAGAACCGTGTAGGTGACACAAATCATGAAACAAAAACAAATGGGTGACCATAACTTTAGTGATATTATGTGGAATCTTCAATTATGTAAATCTATATAGTAAATTAATAACTATATCGTCTTACTGCACAAGTAGTGTTGTAAAGAAAGATCCTGCGTTTTGTTGCATTAGTCTTGACTTTTAATTTTAAGAAAATTACCATTTTCCTTAATTAAAATTAACAATTTTAAATAGATATTTATTGTGTTACTTTAAGTGGTAGAAATGTCTAGTAAATAAATGGTAAATAATCAATATTATTTCCACACATGGCAGTGAAAGAGATAAATAATCTTACATTCATATTAGAAAAACACCCTTTGGGTATAACAATAAAATACAAAATGTACATACTCAGCCGTGACTCTGAGACCTGTAAAGAACCCGAAATGATGGATTTTTTGAAGAAGAAGAACAAATATACGCGATTTACATCCGAAAAAATAGTTTCCTTTTTTATTAATTTCGAATTAAATATCAGGATATTAATCCGGGATCTGAACAATAAGAATTTTCGCGTATTATGAAAACAGTATTATTAAATACAATTGAAAGTATTGGCTACTTTGTTTTGTACACTATTTATCTGTAGATGTCATATGGTATTATGAAATATGGATACGCTCCCAAAGAAAGTACGTACTATTTAAAAAAAATGCAACTTTGGAATTGTCTCAAACAAAATTAGGTCTATACCTTATATCTCGGCAATATTGACTGCGGTTTAATGAAGAAATTAAACAGTCAGCGCCATCTATACTTTACGAGAGGAACTTCAATCGGCTTTTTAAAACGGCCATGGCGCTACAATCGCCAATGTAGAGTTTAAGTTATTCGAAGTTTGAACCTAATTTTTAATATTAAAGAAGATGCAGATCCATAAAATCATGTGGAAATATGATTTTAAAAAGTAAAATTATTTTACAAGTATAACCTCGTGAATTTGACACACATATTTACATAAAAACTTACTTTTTCATCCCGTTTCGTAATGTTTTGTGAAGTGAGGCAATATAACAAGTTTACTAGATAACTCGTCTAGAAATTTTCGTACTTTTTGTACGTTAAAAGACAGGAAAAGTTTACATATGAGTGAACTTTGAACAATGCAGAGCACACATCCTCTTTGTGTTTACCAAACTCATTACTGTTGAAAATTCACATACCGAACTCCATTGAAATTGGTTTGTTGCAATAACAGTCTACAATCCGCCTTTAAATGTATCAACTGAAATACAGCGCCCTCTGTCGGAATTGTGTAGAAAGAATTTGACTCGTGCGCTGAAACCGCCACGAGCCAAAACTTATCCATCTCGTTCACTCACCCTCACAATGATATTTCTGTCTCTGTTTCCGAAAGTTTAGTGTCGTGCGTCTCACTCTTATCGCATCGATCATTGATCTTTGAAATTCGAATGCGGTAACTCGACCGGCGCGCGCGCAGCGTTCGGCCACCGTGTTGCGTCCCGCTCACTCGCGCGCGCAGCGGTAACCGTTGTCTCGCGTTTCTTTTATTGCCGTTTTATTATTTCTTGTAGATGATCACGCGATTGTGAGCTGTCGCTCTGCGCGCACACGTCACGTTCTTCGTCTCTGTCTTGTTCAGTGGCTTTTGTATGCTTGTCTCGTTTCGTCCGGCGCACGTCGGACTCGCTGCCGTGCGCCGATGTTTTGGGAAGTGCACCCGCCCGGCGTTCCCACGGTTCACCTTCGGCCGACTTCCTTACGAAAAAAACAAACAAGAGCACTTTGTTGAAGAAAATCGACGTCTGCCGGTCGCGTTGAATGATTAATACAATTAAGAACGCGCTCGCCTACCGGGCTGGCGATAATAATAGTTCTTTATTAGGAACACGTGGGCAGTGGCCGCTGTCCGCAATGACGGGCCCAGGTTCGATAATGGATGTAACAAGTCATACGATACACCATTAAGGCTTGCGAAACAATTTGCCTTTTAATTTGTCTTGTATTGTTAATTAAAAATTGTGTACGTTGAGATCGTAGGGGTTTCGTAGCGTATTCGTAGCATAATTTTCGTAGACGTCTAAATATGATTGTAATTAGATTGGTATTAGTTAATTTATAGATAAAGATATAGTATACAAAGATAAATTCAGGTATGTATTTTAATACTATTTGGATTACCTTACTTTATACCTATTTGTATAGCAACTCTACACTTTCAATGTCACTATTTATTTTGTGAAATCACTCTTCTAAGCTTGCCTTAAGTATGAAGCGCCAACAAATTATTATCTACGACGACAAGCTTAGAACAAAAATGAATCACTCGAGCCATCTGTGGATTTAATGTAATAAATAAAAACTCATCAAAACAGCAATCTAGGCCATACGCTCAATTCCCAGCATTTATGTTTACTACGCCTAAGTGGATCGAAAATAGAAGTACAATTCGCAACACATCTTTACAATTTAAACTCGAACATGTCTTCGAAAATTTGAACACAATGAGCTCGATACTTTTGCTGTAAAGTGTACGTTTCGATATGATTCAGACGGCAGATGGCGAATCTTCCTTTTGTGCGACAAGCATTCAATCAAACAAGGCAAATAAACTTGTGGATGTGGCAGGACGGGTTTTGGATTGTGTTTTATTTGATTTTATCATGGGAATTATATCATACAGCTTTGACTGTATTTGTGTATATGATTTATTGTAGCCTTTTGAACTATACTAATTTTCATAGTTTTATTGGTTCTCTATACAAACTTTCATTCCCTATTTCACCTCTTTTAAGATTTATTTTTGTAACAAAAAATGTATATCCTTCTCCTAGGTCCCATGTATGTTTCTACCAAAATTTATCAGCATTGGTTTAGACGTGAAGACGTAACAGACAGAGTTACTTTCACATTTATAATATTAGTAAGGATATCTGGGTTCCACTATGGTTACCAGTAAGTGTATAGTGTTTCCGACTCTACTTAATTATATTTACATGGAATAAATATCAATAAAATTATTGGAAATATTTTTTGTTTGAAAACGTTTAATCATAAAACGGAACGTCGCTTAATTACACATATAATATATTAAAATTTCAAAACATTTCTCTATATGTCAAATTGACAGCTAACAATCTTGACATATCCTGGGTTAATTGCTTTAAACTGACCGCATGTTTTATTTCAACTAGACAAAGAGTCATTCGGACATACGCAAAAACCTTTCCTAACAATAACCGTCAATTTGACTCATTATAACACTGAATAACGAGTATTTACATAAAGACCACATGGCACAGACCACAGACCACATGGTCTGTGACTGAATCTTACAACCATGATGTTGGCATAATCGTTGCGTAAAACAACGGAGCCATATAGGTATATTATAATAGTAATGAATAGTGATCAACTATTTAAACTGATCTTTGAGCATTTACGCACTACACAGTTCCGAATCCGAGAAATGACGGTTCGAAATGTCACAGGTGGCCGAAGCATCATTTGATCTGTAGGTAATAAGACATACACTCAACAGAGCCCCGGGAAACCCTGGGTCGCGGGTGCCATGGACACATACAAAGACAACCACAAGTTACACCCAAACTCTCGAGAGAAATAAATATAGGCCATACAAATATTTCTCCCGGCCCGGGAATAGAACCTGGGACCTCTGCGTGGCAGTCCGGCATGGTAACTGTTCGGCCACGGAGACAGGTGAACAAACGATATTCGCATTTTCTCGGATTGGAATCGAACCTTTTTTTTCATAACAACAAGGACGGGACGAAGAAGTTGGTCTGATGGTAAGCTACACGCCTGTCAATAACAATTACAGTGCCACTCAGAGCTTTACATTGCAAAGATCTGAGGGGCATTCCCACCGCGCCCGTCACCCTGAGACGTAAGTTGACAAGTCCCATGTGCCTGTAATTATTGCTCAAACGACACCGAAGTAGATCTGAGTTTTCTAGATTCGTATAGTCTCGAATTTGGAACGAATACGAATGGGATTCACTGTCAGTAGAGAAACTTAAAAATTACTGTCGTATCAATATTAATCTAACATCATGGGGCATGTGCTCAAGAAACAATATCCCTACTTACTTGTAGACGACGCGTCTTGAGGGAGAATTGTTCCCACGCTCTCCCCTTTTCGGCACACGTGGCCGATAGGTAGATATCTGTTGTAAACGTGTGAAATATCTACACGAATTGAGATTTTTACCACTGCTATGCTACCAGTGCTATGGGGACGTTTAAACAAAGCTATTTTTTTTAAAGCACCAAGTGAGCAAGACAGTAAGCCACACGCCTGTCCATAACAGTTGCTGTGCCACTCAGAGCTTTAAATTGCAAAGACGTGAGGGGCACTACCACTGCACCCGTCACCCTGAGACATAAGTTGACAAGTCCCATGTGCCAGTAATTTCACCAGCACCCTTACTGACATTACTGCTTGGCGGCAGAAATAGGTAAGGGGCAGTACTACCCTCGACGAATTCTTTTACAAGGAGCTCTACTGCTACTAAGATTCAGAGCGGTCCATTTTCATTGAAATAGTTGGATAAAAATTGCTAAGTATGGCGTATTGCATTATTTTTTTTTTTTTGTCGAAGCTGATGTATATTTGTGCCTTCCTGACGAAGCCCACGTTGCGGATTGACATAATTGTGTAAGTAATTTACTTTTTAAATGAATTGAATTGTATTGTAATAACAAATTTTTCGTACCATAACAATACCAAATTTTTCGTACCATGTGAGGGACGAACAAGTCGTGCGCCTGGTAGTAAGCCACACGCCTGCCCATAACAGTTGCAGTGTTACTCAGAGCTTTAAATCATTTAAATTTGATATACACTGTCACTGCGCCCGTCTCCCTGAGACATAAGTTGACAAGTCTCATGTGCCTATAATTTTACCAGCAATTCAATAAAGATCTTAAAATAAAGACTACTTACGGAGAGATTAATAGTAATAGTAACCTTTTATTTCAAACTAATGTTCATATTTAACTAGTAACAATTGTCCCATTAACCATGTTAGTAACAATGAAATTTAATTACCTAATTAATTAATATTATATGAGACGGCTTTGGAAAGTATGTGACATGTATTCCAGTGCGATACTATCAAGCAATCTACGCGCTCCAGAATGGTGTTCAGGTAACCACTGGTGCTGGCCCGCATGCGCTATGTCAGTCCAAAAGGCAATGTACTGTTAGTTGGTAATACCAGTTTTTCTTCACTTTGGTTTGGTACATATCTTCCTATCTATGTTAATTCTTTAAAACTGTAAATGATATACATTTTTTTAATAATAATTGCTTGGCACAGACAACCACACCAATTACCTGGTACTAGGGAAATATTATAATATAATAATATTGTTTATTTCCTTCACACACAGCTCTATAACAATGCTATAACATTATGTTGTAAATCTAAAATATTTCTTGTCTGTAAAGTACTATATAAGCCCCTGTACTATGAATATCAGAGCGACGGAATTCACTCCGGGGAACTACCCAGAAGCCCGACCAGAAGTAATTTAGATAAGTTCATTTCCTAAATTGGACCTATCGGGAGTCAAACCCGGGACCTTTACATCCAACGCCCACAACGCAAACCGCTGGGCCCAAGAGGTCGTAAATTCAATTTTAAATTAAACTTTCTTCAGCAACATGGAGAATATCCAAGGTGGTACTGTGGTTCCTTAACTAATCAAGGAGTGCAACGGAGTATAAGGTGCGTCTGGGGCGTACGGATCTTAGACCCGTACCTATATATTGGGCCAAGGCATCTGACTCAACATTAGTTACATTTGACCCAATATTAGTTACCTCTGGTGGCTCAACTCGAACAGCCAATGCAAAGTAAATGCGTGCAAAAAATTTGTGATCACATTTTTTGCACGCATTTTAATACATTACACCAGGATTTGGGTGCATACTGAGAACTATAGTATATTCTATTAAAATTTAAACGACAGTAACACATTGCCAGAAACACTTCTTAGATGAGAAAGTATGAAAAGGTACTTAAAGATTTGCAATAAGCACATAGAGAACTTCATAAGATCTACTGACTTGATCTATGTATCTATTTGACGATCGGTTTTCCTGGTGTCGCCAGCTCTGAGGTCCTGGGTTCGATCCCCGGCCGGGTCTATGTAGAAAAACAAACCTTTTTATATTGTCCCGGGTCTGGGTGTTTGTAGTACTGACGTTGTTTCCGATTTCCACAAGTGCTTTAGATACTTTGGGATCAGATTAACGAATGTGATGTCGAATCTCAGTTGGTAAGAGTGGAACCCTGGTGTAGTAAAAGACGCTTGTGCTATTCGATCTTTGTATCAATAATAATAACAACATACTAGTGGCCTGCGTAGTCTAATTATTACCATGTTGGATAGTCACGCAGAGGTCCCGAGTTCGATTCCTGGGCCGGGAGAAATATTTGTATGGCCTTTTATTTCTCTCGTGAGTTTGGGTGTAATATGTAGTTGTCTATGTGTATGTCCATGGCAACTGCGATACAGGGTTTTCTTAGTGCGGGGCTGTGAGTATGTACATTATAAATTAAAAATAAATTAGTCATAAATTCATTTGACATGTTTGTCACTTAAATGTTTATTATATTATATTTAATTACTTTTATTAAATTACTTTTGTGAAATTGCTCCACTAGTTTGTTATTAGAAAAAAATTCTTCGACCCGGCCGGATTCAAACCAACGTCTCCTAGCAAACCGTGTCAGACGCTATGCCAACTAATCCATGGAACGAACCAGAGGACTTCACGAATTTTTCTATGTGCTTGTTGTTCAATCTTTGTATTTGGTTTTCAACGATTTTGTAGCCATAGCACCGTTTATAAGAAATCTATGAATCTATCTATAACAGTCTATGTTTGTCAATGTTATTATTTGTATTGTCCATTCCTTATTGTATGTGTAGCAATCAAATAATCAAAAAAGGCAAAATATAATAAATATTCAAAATATTTTATGTATCTGAATTTTATTGGGAAATAGAGCGCATGATTTCACTTTACAAAGTTGAGTGAAACCCCACCTATGCTGAGAACACATCCTGCTGACTTTCACTTTTGACGTCTTTAAAATCTGCTCTAATTTAGTAAAAAAAAACATACTAGCCATATCAAATACCTTGAAGCCTTATAAGATACTGTAAGAATGTAAAAAGCGGTAATTGAAACCTGTAAAGCAATCACGTTTGCTCATTATCTTTCTTATGCAATCTGGACAGAAGAATTTTTTCCCGATTTAATGTAATGTGGGGGTATAATGTAGAGGTGGAATATTTTCTTCCCATTATAATGGGATCAATAGTGAGGCACCCTCTTTCCAACAAAAAACGAGTCATCTAAATCGGTACACAAATGGCGGAGTTATAGCGTAACATACATACAAAACCAAAACCAAAACCTTCTCCTTTTTTGAAGTCGGTTAAAAATATATAACAACAAATAGCAAATGGAACTGTTATATCGGATCTAAATCTCGTACATTTCAGCCGTGATTATGGCACTATACACGATTTAAATCCGGAAAAAATAATTTCATTTCATTTTAAGTGTAACAATCGCAAAAACGAACTCCATATTTAACAACTATTTAAAACACAAAAAAGTCAATGTCAAATAATCATTTATTCCATACATACGATAAATTTATACTTGAAAACGTCATTTTTAAGCCACTGCTCGTTCACTGTCCTGACTTGTGACAAGAACGAGCAAGAAACTCTAGGGATTGTTCTTTTCAAATAAACCAACGTTTCGGGCCCTTTACAGGTCCCATGGTCACGGTTAACTCTTGGTTTGTTTGAAAAAACAATTCATTTCCTATGTGTAACAATCGCGAAAACCTAAGGACTCGATATGACTTTTTAATTAAAAAATACATTTTTATTGTAGCTTTCAAACTCAAGAAATAATAATCAATATATATATATATGCTCCGGACTCGTATTGTAAAAACATATACAGTTAGTTGCCCATAAAAGAATCGTTTACCTTAGTTAAACGAAACCGTGGTACCATGAGTTTGCACTTAATTCTAAGGTTAATATTATGGACATCTTCTTTCTTAATTAAATTTTATATATTTTTACAGGCATACAACATATTTGAGTAAATGTACTGTGACCACATAATTGACACCCCCCTTCTAACTATTGTAACATTTTACTAAAATTTCAAAATTCCTTTATAAATAAAAATAGTTAAAAATTAGTCACGAAGATTAGTCATAAAACTCAAATACATTTTTTATCACGATATTATCTGAAGATATCACACTTAGCTTAAATTATCTAATAAAAAGTAATAAGTAGTATCAAATGACAAATCTTTGCGATAATTATCGCTATCAGCTGTTTTTCATCGGATAATCCCGAGTTTTGTTCCGTCACATTTCTTCAAATTTCACTTAAAATACTTATAGTACAGATGAAATTGTGTCACCGATAAGCTTCTAGCAAAACTTCCTTTTAGGCAGTATAAATTAAAATTAAAGTTTTCTAGTTAATTATTAGGTGCATACAAAAAACATTTAAGGAGAAGCATTATAGTGTATATATGTACCACAAAAACAAATGATATGTTAACAACATGTCTGTAGCACTAAAGCTCCTTGTGAAAGAGTTTGTCCAGGTAAGTACGGCTACCTTACCTATTTCTGCCAAGCTGTAATGTTACCATTACCGTGTTGCGGTTTTGAAAGGTAAGGGTGCTGGTCAAATTACAGGCACATGGGTCTGGCAACTTATGTCTCAGGGTGAAGGGCGCAGTGGCAGTGACTCTCAGATCTTTGCGGTTTAAAGCGCCGTTTAAAGCTCTGAGTGGCAGTGCAATTGTCATGGACAGGCGGATCGCTTACCTCCAGAGGCACGACTTGTTCGTCGTCATTTAGTATCATAAAAAAAAATATTAAAATGTTAGTGTGCAAAGGTGAGTTTATCCAATAAGGGAAATTCTTACAACTAACCTTTGAATAACTGAGAGGTAAGTTGGTTCGTGCGTTGGAAATAAAAATAAAACAAAAACACAAATTATTTGTATGAAATCGCACCCCTCATGGAAGAATGGTATAACTGGAATTACTGCTTATGTTATTCTACCACGAGGGGTGCGAAATCTGCATAGGAATATATACATATATAAAAAATAAATAACATAAATAAAAATCTATAGGTACTGGAATAAACGCATAAAATAATAAACATAAGTATAAATAAACATATTATATATTATTAACTGCCTCCGTGCCGAACGGTTACCACGCCGGACTGCCACGCAGAGGTCCCAGGTTCGATTTCCGGTCGGGAGAAATATTTGTATGGCCTACATTTATTTGTCTCGTGAGTTTGGGTGTAATTTGTGGTTGTCTATGTATGTGTTTATGGCACCCGCGACACAGGGTTTCCCTAGTGCGGGGCTATGTAAAAAAATATAAAAAATAAATAAATAAAAAACATAATAATATTATTAATAATACAAAGATCGAACACTAAGAAAAATTCTTTCGATTTGACTGGACTCGAACCTGTGTCTTTATGGCAATCTAGGGCAACCACTCTACCATTTGAGCTGTAAGATCGAATCATCAGACATCACGAATTTCCCTATGCGTTTGTAACAGTCATGATAGTAAAACATCATAATATTTGTTACAACCAATGTTACAATAATATTTAGTATTTGTGAACAATTTTGGCTTTTAAAGTGTTAATGTGACTCTTAAATCATCCACCCCTAAAATAGACGGGGGACTAAAATAGACCCTAAAATAGTGCAGTTTTCAATTTTTACTTATGGAATTAAGATGCTTATTTGAAAATGTAAAAAAGAAATACATGATATTAAAAAATATGAAAGGATTCGGAAAACTAATGACAGTGTACTGCCTCGTCTTAACTCGAGACTAGAGGCCTTTTTATCAACAGGGCTCAAGTATTAAATTAATTCAAAATAATCCAATTATTACACTCGGTAAAACCGAAATCTAGTTGATAATTTGTATACAATAATCCTCTTGTTCTTTGAATTTTTCTTAATATCTCGAATTCTCTGAACTATGATTGTAAGATCTTTGTTGCGATAAGGTTTCGGTAAAATTGACAGTAGCGTTATATTAATAAGGACTAGTTTTTCTTAATAATATAAACCACAGGTGTATACACACACACAGGTGCAATAATGTGTTTTGAAGAGGGATTGCGTGTGCTGTGGCGTGACTTCAATTGATTCATTGATAAATAAAAAGAGAATTGGTAGCAATTATTGTTTTACAAGTAGCAGAATTCTTTGCAAGTAAATAAACACGTATCTATTTCTGTGAAATAAGGTATAGAATTGATAACATACGTTTTACTAAACCTATTAAAACATCGTTTTTTTTATGATATCAAACGATGGGACGAACAAAACGTACGCCTGGTGATAAGCGACACGTCTATCCATGACAATTGCAGTACCATTCAGAGCTTTAAATTGCTAAGGTTTGAGGGACTCCCACTGCATCCGGCACCCTGAAACTTCCCATGACTAAAACAAGATCCACGTGCTTGTAATTTCACCAGCACCCTTGCCTTCAAAACCGGAACGCATTAATGCTCACAGTACTGTTTGACGGCAGAACCAGATAAGGCGGCAGTACTTCCCTGGACGAACTTTTTCACAATGACCTCTACTGCTACAACACATATCGGGCCAGCGTGGCGGAATATGGCGTGAAGTCATTCCTTGGAGGACGCTCAGCATTGAGACGCGTAATGTTGACGATTATCACGATATATATGTAGAATTTGAATGAGTAGCATGATAAACGGAGATGATGTAGTCTAGCTTTTAACCCGTCACGCATTTTAGAGACATCATGTGTCCCTAACAATTTTGGTACTGTATTGTCCTAGAGCCACACGGTGTCGCGCGGTACGAGCAGCTGTATTTTCATCCACCATTTATAAAAGAATTTGAATTAAAAAAATACCAAAATCGTTGACGAATTGGGACAACGTGTGTCTCTAGGACACGTGACAGATTAAATAAGAAGAAAAAGAAGAGTATTTCGGATTGAGTTTCGGATTCGATTAACATTGCAAAGGCTTGAAATTTAGAATATATAATAGAATTTTAGAGGACGTGTGTCTTGTGGACGTACGACACACGTCCTCTAAAATTTAGAAATTTCAAATTTAGAGTGCGTGTGCACTAAATGTTGAATGCATATTTTTCTTAAATATCATCTGAACAAATACGCAAATGTTTGCTTAGAAATGTAAGCAATCTTTGAATCAACATTAAGAAAAAAACACGAACAGAAATCAGCCAATGACAATTGACAACCATTGCGTTTACAGTAAGCAAAGTAAATAAAAAATATTTTCTTATTTAAAACATAACTGCCGCCTTCAATACTGTTATGACTGCATGGATATGCTAACAATTCATTTGCCTCCAGTGAAATTGATACTTTTATCTTTAGATTACCAACGTATTACTCTTACTTTCCACCTTATACGTATTTATTTAAGACATATTTCAAGTTGTTTGTAAGTTAGATTGCACCTATTATACATTGATCTATGACAGATTATTTATTGTGTGTCCTACGGAAATAATAATATTTTGTTTAAAGCTGAAGCTATACATGCTTAATACTAAAATAAATTTATAATAAGTACTCTCGGTTTAATAAGACCACATATATGCAAATGTTCAACTTTTCAGGAAAGAAGTTTAAAGATTCTGCGAATTAAATGAACACCTTTTTATGCTTAAATAGGAAAATTACAAAATTTCACATATAACATAGTTTGTTTAGTGAAGTTCATATTGTTTTTTGTGGTATTCATGTCATAAGAGCACTTTTCACGCTTATGATCACATATGGCTTTATTATACTAGGGTTACGAATTTTGAAATTGAATTTTAAAAGAATTTCCTCATCTGTAGTATTTACACTTTTGTGTCTATGCTAATTCTGCGTATATTTTATTGCAATTAAATCTCCGACTTATCAGAGATCAAGTTAAATTAGTTGTCGCAAAGTAATTAAGGCGTAGGCGGCGATAAGTGACACCTGCCCGCTTTTCCCACCGCGCAACGGATGTCGTACATCGGCCTATCTGAAAACATTTATATTGTATGCTTCGAGGAACACATAAAGGAGGTGTATGTGCACTGAGTTATTACTTACTAGCTAGGTACCTACTTTGAGGTCTTATTGGCTTTTGGAAGTTTCTAGAATATAAAAATGAAAAGACCAATGTGAGATTAGAGTTTCTCTATTAACTCATCACGGATCATTGAGACATAAGGTGCGATATCGGCAATAAAATATATTCTTTTATAAATGTTTATACTTTTTTATAAATGTAAAAAGAATAAAAATGGTGGATGAAAACATAGCTACGCATTAGAGACACCGCGTGGCTCTACGGACCCGTAACGTGTTAATTTTCCTTCAATGTGGGTGAATTTGTTTCAATTCAGTTTTCAAATCCAGATATTTTGTCCATTCGTGGCGTCTGCATTTTAGGTGGCGTCCTTCTTTTGGCTTCTATAAATCGCACGTAGAAATCAATAAAGTCACTAAGCGAGAAAGTCAACTGTCGGGAAATTGCGTTTAAAGTTTAAGAAAATAAGTTTAAATTTCTAAAAGCGAGGTTTTCGTTTCGTGCGCGTATTGTTTTGAAACTAACTATCTTACGTATTGTTCAATGTATGTATTTTTATTAATTGTAGTCTAAGAGAAGAGTAACTTGTTAATAATAATAGTAATAATATCATTCCATCAACTGCCTCCGTGGCCGAACGGTTACCTTGCCTGACTGCCTCGCAGAGGTCCTAGGTTCGATTCCGGGGCCGGAAGAAATAATTGTATGGCCTACATTTATTTCTCTCGTGAGTTTGGGTGTAATTTGTGGTTGTCTATGTGTCCATGGCATCCGCGACACAGGGTGTGCGTTATTATTATTGTTATTGTTATTATTATTATTTATTTCGGACTCCGGATCCATAGTGTTAGTAAATAACTTAAAAATTAATGTTAGTAACAATTGGGAAGGTACATTTTAATATTTATTATTCAGATTCCCAAGTAGAAGTAGAGAGTCCCATCTACCGGCAAGGGTGCTAAGGATGCCATTCTTCCTGCCTCACAGCCGAGGCAGGAGTGAGGCACAACGCTTTCGTATAACGGAATAAAAGCAATTCGTACGAACCTCAGCAATAGTGGAGGCACTACAGTAACGCGGCAACTTAAATAGCACATGAGCTCAATTTCCACGCTCCTTCTGCCTCTGTCCTAAAAATATAGTCTTTCGCCAAAAAAAATGTACGTAAACACAGTTAAAAAAATAAAAAACATATGAAACGTTTATAAATTGATTATTTCTTACTCATCTTGTAAATTTTGTAGTTTGGTATTTACGCCCTTTCATTCCCGAAGTATTTAGTAACGAAAGAGTAAAAGAGTTCGTCCAGGGTAGTACTGCCACCTTACCTGTTTCTGCCGCCAAGCAGTAATGTGAGCATTACTGCGTTCCGGTTTTGAAGGGTACTGGTGAAATTACAAGCACACGGGACTTGTCAACTTATGTTTCAGGGTGACAGGCGCAGTGGCAGTGCCCCTCAAATGTATGATGATATTATAAAAAAAACTGGCAATATTCAAGATTTACACTTAACAATTATAAACGACCAGCAATAGTCGTACATATAATAAACTACAGACAGATATCATGGAGATGGTTAATTACACTTTTAGATCAATTATATCACGGCCGTTTAAAACATCTATTAGTAAACAACAGGTGTTTAGTCGAGGGAATATTAATTATTAATTTAATTGAGGTCTTTGTACTATTGTGCAATCGGACCACCCAGAGCAGTTATATACACCTATTGTAATATAAATTAGCCTAACACGCACCATGTATACTTTAGAAAAACTAAAGAAGTGAGTGAAATCGAAAGACAATAGTGAAGTGCTGCAGCTGAAAAATTCTTAACCTGGTTAAATTATCATATCCTAAATGCTAATAATGAGAAGAAGGAAATTATTTGAAAATTCGATTCTAAAATTCGTGCACCTTGTCTACTAAATCACAGGTGATCCCAAATCAAATCAAAAGTGTTTTATTACATTAAGATTTAAAAAATATGAACTCATTAGAAGCAATAAAAGTAAAATTATAATTAGAATAAAAAATATGTACTAACTCTCAATTCGTTTAATTCGGGACTGCGCGGGAGTGTCCCGTTTTATATAGTGTGTAAGGTGAGTACTTTCTTCGTCTTTCGGTAATGAAAAATAATACAATGAATTGTCAGTTTTCCTACTTTCAAACCCATCCACCGAACAATAATTACGCGATTGTGACATTCCGAAGATTTTTCTTACGAAATGTGCCGTACAACTATTCAGATGTGTGTGCAACACCCTCTGAGTGCTTGTACTGCCGGCGATACACTTAGCGGTAGGTACTTATTGCGAAACCTCGAGCGAGTGACGGAGCTCTGGTACTGGCTGGCCGGTGATGAAAAGTATAAGATTAACAAGAAGAAACAATGTAGTATGTTATAAAACAAGTAGAAAATGAATGAGAATTTATATTAAGTATCTCTCAACTATTGTCATGCTGAAAAATTCTCTGCAATAAATTCTTTCTCTGCAATAAATTCTTATTATTTACACATGACCTTTTACCGTGAAATATAAATACTCCTATGATTCGTCTCACGATTATATTTTCAGTTTACATTGGCACGAAGCCTCCATTTGCTACCTGTCGTCGTAATAACATTTACAAGCGTCCGCCTGCTCTGTTGTAAACGCGACTTCCGCTGTAAACTTTATAATAAACAAGCCAATTAATTTCTTCGTGCAGTGTTGTGGTATCGGGTATGCTTCTGGCTGCTATCGTGTCTATGATTTGATGAAGTACATACATATGGGGTGCCCGTTAACGCCTGCTGTAAGAAAAAATGAATTAAATAACTTTCATTCTGACTTTTAGGATTTTACTATTTACGTAGTATATTCTCTTTGAGATCCAGCTCTATAGGCCATTAGATTATAGGGTTTATTTTTGTAACTCATTGGTAATTAAACAATTTTTTTTTCGGACCTAAATCACGCATATTTGTGTTTACACAGAATTTTGTGCAAAACTATAGTTATACAAGGTAATTAATCACAATATACTGAACTAGAACCAGCGTCTGGTGCTTCAACGTGGCTACCGCTCTTAACAACTACGCTACGAATCGAGTCAGCAGAGTCCAGTAGGATCGAAGAAATTTTTCTTTGTGTGTGTTCGATGTTCGATAGACTGTATCAATTATCATCATCAACATCATATAGCCGGAAGACGTCTACTGCCGGTTGGACGCGACGTGCATCCATCGGTTCCCCACCCTTTCTAGGTCATATGTCCATCTAATAGGAGGCCAACCCACTAACCGTCTTCCGGTTCTTGGTCTCCATCCGAGAAACTTTCTGCCCCAACGGCCGTCAGTTCGACGAGTTATGTGCCCTGCCCAGTGTCACTTCAACTTGCTAATCCTTAAAGCTTTATCGGTGACTTTCGTTCTTTTATCACGTAGCGAAATACCTTTGTGCTTGGAAGTAAGCGACCATGTCTCAAAGCCGTAGGTCATCGCTGGCACACGATGCAGCATATATTATGATAAGATTCCGGAGCATATATTAAGTTTATCATTTCCTAAGTTTAAAAACTACATTAAAAATATTTTGATCGAAAAATCATATTACAAAATTGAAGACTACGTGTTAGATAAAGATGTATGGAAAGACGACATGGCTCCAGCATCCACACAAATTTGATTCAAAGTGTATTCCATAGCATTTAAGTTTATTTGAAAAGAGCAATCCCTAGAGTTTCTTGCTCGTTCTTCTCAGGGAGGTCAGCGTAGTGAACGAGCAGTAGCTTAAATGTGACGTTTTCAAGTGTAAATTTATTTTACCTATGGAATAAATAATCTTTGACTGGATTGACACACGTACTGCTCAAAGACTTTTGTCTTCCGGGACTGCGGTGTTGCGGATGAGAAGACCGGAGTTTCCCGAAAGCTCCAACCGGGTCGTATTGTATCAATAATAATAACAAATTATTGTAGAGTTTTTACAAAAAATATACCAAAATCGCAATAATAAAAACATGAATACTGCCAATTATGCAATCTTATGAAAAAGGCGTAATTTTTCCATTCCTTAGGTATGAAAATAATCCAATATTCCAATAACATTACTCTAATGCACAAAGCAAAGTTTCTTCTTAATAAATGTAAATAACTACTGGTTCAATGTTGCAGCTACCGTGTCTGCCTCCGGTCACACGGTGATTGAGCCATTTCGTTACTCACCATCCTGCAATCTGAGACGACTGACAACTCGATGAAATTCTTTGACCATATCTGAATTGAAGGGTAAACTAATGATGAAATATAACAACATTAATTATTAATGTAATGTGAAAATGGAGTAACAGTACACATGGGGTAAGCTACACAAATTATCACTTTTTAAAACGCTGATTTTTATCGCTAAATACACGACGTAAGGTGTTAATTTCGAGAGATAATTTTGTCACATTGTATATTTTAGCAATTTTTTTGTCACCTGCACTATTTTAACAATTTGTAAGGCTCTGTTACACATTGTATATCGTTAGCTGTTGACCACCATACATTTCATTATTTTTGCATAAAAATTTACCCTATAGATGTATCAAAATGCCTGTAAATAATGCAAATGGTGTCATTGTTACAGCCATTCTTTACTGGTTGAATTTAGATTTATAAGTATAAAGATCCGCTGCAAGCACATAAAGAAATTCGTAAGATCTGCTGGCTTGAAACGTAGGTTAGTTGCCGGTAGCCACGTCCAGGCAACAGACACTAGTTCGAGTCCAATCGGATCGATTTTTACTTGGGCTTGTTCGATCTTTGTATCAATAATAATAATAGATAAATGTATGTATCACATTTGAAGCATAAGAATGTTATATAAGTGGGTTCAACTACCATATATTTTATTTACATTTCTGTTTATAACATGAAGAAATGTTCTCATAAAAGTTTGTTGAATTAAAAGCTCCTGTTGTTGAACTAAATCCCTTCGGCAATTCCGGTACATTAGACACTTGACGTGATTCAGCCAAAAGCGGTTTTAAATAAGGGCGTTGTCAGTTTATTAACAAAATACTCAATTAACTTTTAAAATAATGTACCTTCATATTCCTTTTAATAATTTGAACAGTTTCAAAAGGTACAAGGAGGTATAGCTGTGTGACAATGCGACCTCCTTCCATCGTTATTCCGCCTTTTTATCACCTTTTCTCTGGTTCCTGGCCACTTGTTTTCAAATTTCGAATCGTTATTTAATTCCTTTGCATCGCCATTCTCATTTTGTTTCGTTCCGTCGTCACTCTCCTCCTTCGATCCTTTGACCAGTTCCCAAATCATGTGCCAATTTTACAAATCTAACCTAATAATATTGTATAACTCAGTCCTTTCCGAGTAAGTCACGTAGTTAGTACTTAAGTAGGGAGTGTTTTGTAATGTTGCACCTGTTTTTTATACCCTTTTCTTGTTACAGCTTTCCTGTTTTCTTTCGACTTCACTTACGAAATAAATGTGGACCGGAGTATTCTATTTTATGCCGTGGTCCTGTTCACGACACATTAACGGTTTACAACTTTTTCAGTAGGAGTAGGAGGAGTTGGAAAGATAGTTTAAACGGCACTAACCCAGTACCCCCGGGTGCAATTAATACCCTGACGCCCCCTAGTAGACATACGATCTAAATAGAATACTTCGATCAATCTGGTATCAGTGTCCACTACATACCTAATTTTTATTATTTAGGTATTCGACTTTTTTATCGTGCAATATTATTTAATATTCGAGTATTGTATCGTGAAATATTATTTGATAATTACACGATTATATACTTTTATTTAAATAACAAAAATTGCCACGGAAATTAGGTAGTGAACACTAGTCCGAGAATGACCGAGTTACAGATAAATAGCTAGCTAAATACAGTAAAAGTTGTTTAAAAATGTGTGTTAATATATATCATAAAAAATACTCGAAATCAAACTTAACACTTAAGTTTATTTAAAACGAAGTTGGAAGTGGTTAGATGAAAATAGTTTTTTTGACATTAACGAAATGTTTGACAGGAAATAAGATGTAAAATTTTATCTTGATATTTATCACTCTAGACCATTGACTTACAATTATATGGACGACGGGTCTAATACAAAAACCACGAAAAAAATGTCCCAAGTCAACCTATTCGAAATTTAAATTGTAATGTCATCGCAGTATCGCGCTGTCAGTAGAACAAATGAAGACTAAAGCGGAGTGTCGCGCTCTGTATACGATTTTAGCGCCTTACAAGTGCGGACACTTTTTAGCGCGGACCCGACGTCCATATAATTGTAAGTCAATGCTCTAGACAAATTTAATTTGTAACTTGACATGCTTGTGACATTTTTATTTTTGTGGTAGTCTAATTCACATTGTGTAAATAGACTTTTTTTCAAGGATTTAAAGGGTAAATCCTTACCCTTGTGCAATTACAGGCACATGAGACTTATCAACCTATGTCTCGAGTGACGGGCGCAGTGGCAGTGCCTCTCAGATCTTTGTGTTTTAAAGCTCTGACTCGAACTGCAGCAGTTGTGGACAGGCGTGTCGCTTATCATCAGGCGTACGATTTGTTCGTCCCATCACTTGATATCATATAAAAAAAACATTTGCATGTTATGTAATAGATGCGAAATGGATAACTAGGACTAAAGCAAAAAAGGTGAGGTACCAAAAATGCAGGCAGCATATATATTACCACGGCTATATTAAAAACCATAAGCAAGGCTCAGGTATCGCATAGCTAAGCCATGGGTCTATCGGTCGTTCCATACATTTTTTGATATCACTTCATGATTTGATCGTTGGTTTTTATGTTATCAGTCATTTATTTGATAACTTCGATAACAATTGTTATTTATGTATATAATATATACGTTGACCGTAGAAAAAGATTAATGTAAAGCCTTTAAGTAAGCTTCGGATTCAGGTTTTCTGGAACAAGGACAATTTGTTCTTATATTAGTTCTAAGACGGTTGTTTTTAATTCAAAGGATTGTTTACCTCACACCCTACCTGCCCTAACACCTGCAAAACTTGATGATTTTATAGCAACTAGTGACGCGGGCATTGTGGCTAAGTTCTCGAGCGCCATACCATAAAGAGCGGTTATACGCGGTGCGCTTTTAGCAGCGACGCAAACACGATGCAATAGCGATGCAGTCGCTAATAGTGTACCTTTACACACGCACGCCACTTTAAGCAACAATGCAAGCGCGACACAAACGCGATACAAAGGCGATGCACGTTTTAAATTAATTAACTAATTTATTTATTTAATGTATTTATTAATTTCACTTTTAAATTTACAATAAACAAAACAAAATATTGTGCATAAACTTTCAACATATCCTGAAAGAACAACTGTTTCGTTGTAATTCGGTTTTCGGTGTAATGAAAATTCGAACAAACGTTGTAACGGACAAAAAATATTCGAGTTTGTGATAGGTTACCTTGTCTGACATGTCGTATCGTGACGCGTCAAAATGGTATCGGTTTCATACACACAACACAAGCCGTCACGTCGTATTGCGACACACTAAAGTAAATCTAACCATATTAAATGTATGAAACCGACACCGTTCTGACACATCAGACAAATGAAAATCCGGCTTAATTTTCGTTTTCTCACCGACGTTTTTGCCTCGTAGTGTAGTGTATGCACCTCTTGATAAGCATAACGGCTATTACATTGAAATAAATGAATGATCGTAAAACAGTCGGTTATTGCGTCGTTAAAAAGATAATGCGTGTATGACTTTATGCGTCCTACAATCTCCGACAGGGAGAATAAATGTATCAACTGGTCACGTCATACTTTATTGCACAAATCTCTTTTACAATGAGAGGAAATTTTATGACAGAACGTCTTCAACGATGTTGCTCGTAGATTATATAGGTTGTCATATTTTTATTATGAATAATTTTTACTATGCAGTGAAGAATTTTAGTAGTAGAGCTCCTTGTTCCACTACAAACCAGTGATGTGGCTCCGCCGCAGTATTTGCTGAGTTGGGACCTTTTCACTGCAATACACGTTAAGCATAAAATCATATTGTACATGTAACATGTGTTTGTGCTGAATAAATTTATTTTCTTTCTTTCTTTCCTTGTGAAAGAGTTCGTTCAAACAGTAATGTGAGCATTACTGTATGCCCTTGAAGTGTAAAGGTGCTGGTGAAATTACAGGCACACCGGACATGTCTAATTATGTTTCAGGATAATGGGCGCAGTGACAGCGTTCCTCAGATCTTTGTGATTTAAAGCTCTGAGTGGCACCTTCATCTGCTAAAACAAGCGTGTCGGTCACCACCAAGAGCACACTTGGTATCACAAAAAAAAAACCGGAGAAAATCAGCTCTCCCACTCATTTTGGTTGTGTGGGTACGAATTTTTAGTGATACAATATAATTGTTGATATTTTTTCCACTTTGAGGTGCTTGTTGCCTGAAACTTACTCAGAATAAATAACCTTTCTTAAAGAAAGCCATCTTGTAAGAACACAGTGGCTTCTATATCCAAAAGTAGTAAGACGATAATGTACACGGACAAATATTATTATTATCTTATGTCTCAGGTTGAGGGGCGCATTGAGAGTGCCCCTTAGGTCATTGCGATTAAAAAGCTCCTAGCGGCGCTGCAACTTATGGTCAGGAGTGTCTCTAACCACCAGGCGCACGATTTATTCGTCACTTGATATCGTAAAATAAATAAATAAATAAATAAATAACGCACACACTCAACATAGCCCCGCACTAGGGAAACCCTGTGTCGCGGATGCCATGGACACACACATAGACAACCACAAATAACAACCAAACTCACGAGAGAAATAAATGTAAGGCATACAAACATTTCTCCCGGCCCGGGAATCGAACCTGGGACCTCTGCGTGGCAGTCCGGCATGGTAACCGTTCGGCCACGGAGGCAGTTAAAATAGTTACTTTCTACGACTTACGACTCCTAGAAATATAGGATTCTTCTTTGTTCATATTTTTTTTTACTTTCTGATCGGCAAATATATAACCATCCGGTAGTAAACGACGATGATGTTGTATTTGTTAATAGAATGTATATGTTATCTAGCAATGAGGCTGCTTATCGTATTGTTCGCTTTCACGTAATTTTGTTGGTCTCTGTGTTTTCTAAGCGTGATAAAGAGTATTTGTATTGTAGAAAATCGGATTCCTAAGCTAGACGAAAGTCTGTATCAGTCATTTTGTATTCCGTAAAGGTAACACAAAATGTATTGAGTACCTTACAGTACATTCATTAATCTTAAGTATTAACTTCCCGTCATAAAGCAATAATAAAAGCATAAAATTTGCGTAATTATTCATACGATTGTGGTGGAGTTGCCCCAATACAGAGTGATTATGTTCCAGTAATGACAGATCGGTTACATTGTCGA
Source organism: Hyposmocoma kahamanoa (assembly GCF_003589595.1). Lineage (NCBI taxonomy): Eukaryota > Metazoa > Arthropoda > Insecta > Lepidoptera > Cosmopterigidae > Hyposmocoma > Hyposmocoma kahamanoa. Next base: position 16,513,847 of record NW_020653853.1, on the reverse strand, counting down.
TTTTTTAGCAATTACGCGGCATATATAAAGCACCGCATATCCTGTACGTGACTCAGGTGTCAGAGTAACGGTATGATTTCTTAATGCAGTTTGTGGATTGGTTAATGATTGTTCTGACTGTACCTACCTACGTAACAATTTTTATATTCATTTATTTTAAGTTGACTTCAAAAACGAGGAGGAGGTTCTCATTTCGACATTTTTTATTTTGTGGGTATAGTATGCGATTACTTCGGCATTTGTGAACAGACCCTGATGATTTTTAGTATTTAGAATTTATTTATTAGCGAACATGCAATAAAAATACATTACACATGTTAGGGCGTAGCGAAGACTTAAAAATATACTTGTACAACTTAAATAATCATAAATAAATTAAATAACAAAATTATTAAATTCTTTTAATTAATAAAATATCTTAATAAAGTAATATAGTATCAATAAAATAATGAATAGATAATTATTATAATTGTAGAGCTTAATATAGGAAAATCAGAGTTCTTTAAATCTTGAATTGCATAGTTACATTCTTATATGAGGAGGTTTTTCAAAACACTTTTTCGTCTTTCTGATAAATATTACTAGGTACCATATTGCTATCGATTCTTTCTTTGTTGGAAAGAGGGTACCTTAGTATTGGTCCCATTTCAATTTAAAGAAAATATTCCACCTTTAAGGGTGGCAAACTAAGGAATGAATCCGGTTTCGCGCACTTTCCGGTAACCGATTTCAATACAACTTGGCAAATAGATGTAATTCCATCTCAGATGCAAATAGACGTACTTTTAACGTCGGTATTTTTTCATAAAAATGTTACAACTATATTTGCACAACTACGTAATATTACTTCTGTCAATATTTTTCATAAAAAAAAACTATTCTTCTTAAGAATGTATACAACATCAAATGGCTTTGCTTGATTCCGCATAACATTGAAAGTGTTAAAACAATAAAAAAAATATTAGTATACGCTGTGAAAACACGATTTCTAAAAATTTTCACGATAGAAAAAAATTCAAGCGTACCTCGAAATTTTACAAGAAAACCGCTGTATTCAATAGGTATTTTACATATACCAACATTGACTTACAATTATATGGACGTCGGGTCCGCGCTAAAAAGT
>NW_020653853.1:16480069-16512324 GCF_003589595.1 Hyposmocoma kahamanoa | reverse complement strand
CTAACTTTTCCGAAATGGTTTTCGGCTGTGTGTTTTGGGTACTACTGAGAAGTGAATTCCGTTGCTCTAGGTCCCAGGTTCGATTACCGGTAGAACCAATTTAAATCTATAAAAGTACTTACAGTACAGGAAATTTTCTAGTTTAAGATCTGTTAATTGGTGTGTGTGCCGTCATATTTTTATTATTAGTTACATTTTCTCGGAGATAGTTTGTTCCGCATTTGTAGTAATAGTAAAAGGTGCGTATCTTCACATCTGAAGAACCAAATTTTATAGGAGAGGGATTTAACGTTATTACTTTGTTATTTCAATGGCTAGGACTTTCATTTTTGCATAGTAAATGTTATGTAAGTGTGTATGTTGTTGGACTGATAAACAACAATAGATTCCCGTAAATCACACTAATTTGGTTGGCACGACATTTACACGGGTTTGTTTTAGCCACTAAATTACCGAAATGGAAACTCATAATCAAATGCTAGTTTCGCGTAATTGCACTGTCCCCGACGTTTTATTTAATTAACCACATTTATTTAAAATAAAATTACCTTAAATGACAAAATTACATCTTATTACTTTTTAAAGACGCAAAGAATACGGCATTACCTGTGTAAAAAAGACAACTTTTTTTTAAATTCTTTCTCATACGTTAACCATCAATATGATTATTCCATAACGAAAACTACACAATAGTAATATAAGTAGGGCTATTATACATTATCCATTATGACAATCGTAGCAAAAACCGACGCCCTTCATTATAATAAATTGGAATTATGCATAGTATGCGCAAACGCAAGTTCGTTGCAGACGTCATTACCAATGGTCACACGTGTTTTTGTCTGTACAAACATATAAAGATAAAACACACAAGACTTAAAACTGTTGCGTCTTCAATTTGTTACAAAAACTTATAATCATTAATATAAATACGATAACATACCGTATAACATACGACGAGAGTTTACTTTTATAAATAGATAAATACCTATCTATTTTATAAATAGAAAACGCATCGCCAAGCAGTAATGTGAGCATTACTGCGTTCCGGTACACATCAACTTGTCACCTGACCACACAGGACTTGTCAACTTATGTTTCACGGCGACGGGCGCTGTGGTAGTAACCCTCAGATCTTTGTGATTTAAAGCTCTGAGGAACACTGCAACTGTTACGGTAAGGCGTGTCACTTACCATCAGGAGCACGACTTGTTCGTCTCATTACTTAAAAAAATTGCGTTGCACTGCAACACCTCGACCTGTTTCGTCTCTACGTCTCTTGTCCGATGCGTGTTGTTCCGTCATTCCGTTACTTGATTATAAAAAAAAGATAGATTTTCTTAAATCCAACGAGAGTTATTATTAGAATCCCAAAGTAAAGGATGAAGTATCTAAGTTATTTTTTTAAGTAGTTTTTTAATCTTTATATAGGCGTAAGGTTAATAATAGGCTAATAAAATGGTATAAAAAAGATATAATTATTATAAATCAGTCTTTATAAAACTACACAATACACAACAATACTCAGCCTAAAAGAGGCTATATAATTTTAATAAAATAGTAATCGACGTGAATTTTAACAATAAGGAAATATATAATAATATAATGTATAATATTTTATTCACAAAAATAATATTTGCTGGTACAGTTCTTCGTTATAATTAAGCGATTCCCTGGCTCCTAAACTAAGAAAACTTGTATCTTAGGAGTCAGTGGTTCATGAACACAATAATTATTAGGTACCTAATTACATGGACCTATAGATAAATGTTAACATAATTTTTTTTTAATTAAAAACATGCAATGTGTTTGAAATGAAAGTGATTTGTAATTTATGTGCCGTTACAAAAATTCTCATAGGAGTGACGACGCGTCGAGCAAACGTAAGAATAAAGAAGGAAAAGGAAATTCGAGAACGATTAAAAAATTTAAAAATAATTGGCCAGGAACCAGAAAATAAATTACACGACCTTGGAAAAGAAAATATTTTTCCGGGTCTAAATGGCGTACATTTGTTTTTTTTTCAAACAAACCAACGTTTCGGGCACTTTACAGCTCTCATGGTCACGACTGACTGAGTATTGGTATTCATCATACGACCGTAATAAATTTAAACTTTCTCATTGATAATAAATAATGCTAGATAAATATTCTATAGAACGTATTTAAATATTCATGAATGCTCAAAATGTTCTAAATTGCCTGAAAAGTACCTAAATCGAGGAAATAATTTATAATTAATCATCATCATCATCATGAACCCTTTTATACCTCACACTGCTGTGCACGGGTCTCGTCTCAGGCGAGGATTTAGGCCATAGCCCGCCACACTGGATCAAAGCAAATTGGGGACTTTACACGTTTTCCGAGGATTGTGATCCGATCCCATGTTATTCTTCACCGAATGGAAAATTTCAAATAAATGTAAAATAAATTTTGAGAAACTCAGGTGCGAAGCCGGTTTGGCCTCTGTTTGAGAGGCAGTAGGTCAAACCATTGAGCTACCACAGCTTATTTTAATTTTGATTTATAATTAAAGTTGATTAATAATTAACTTATTTGCATTCAAGTGTTTATTTGATTGTGGTGTTTTTTCGTAAACCATTTGGATGTAATTAAATAAAAAGGATCCAATGCGCATCCAGTCACTTTCGAGAAATGGCAATTTGAAGTTTAAAAGTGTTTCTCACTCTTGTTTTATTTTAAAATTTATAATGTCATGTAACTCCAGAGATATTTATTTATGTTTATATGTTGGATTTTTGTTCCTGATCTAAGAGGTTAGACTTTATGAACCGTTTGGTACATATAACAAAGTTTTGACTTTGCCGAAAACCATGTTAATAAAATTTCTATTCCGCCGAACCCAGTGAAGGTTAAATCTTGTAAATTAACTGCGCATTCAATACAAGAGTATTTTTTAGTGTTTTTTATATGCAGTTAATTTTCCCATCCTCCCTCCATATTATATGTATAGATATATATTATGTAATTAACACGCACACACTCATAGCCCCGCTCTAGGGAAACCCAGCATGGCGGGTGCCATGGATACATACATAGACAACCACAAATTACACCCAAGCTCACGAGAGAAACAAATGTAGGCCATTCGAATAATTCTCCTGGCTCGGGAATCGAACCTGGAACCTCTGCGTGGCAGCCCAGCATGGTAACCGTTCGGCAACGGAAGCAGGTATAATAATATGAATAACACAAGCGAAAGTACAGTCCAAATACCACCACCAAAATTACACCTGACACCTGTTGCGCCAGTATTGGTCCCATTTAAATTTGAAGAAAATATTCCACATGTAAGGGTGGCAAACTTAGGGATGAATCCGTTTTCGCGCACTTTCTGGTAACCGATTTCAATAAAACTTGGCAAATAGATGTAATTCCACGAATTTTTGGGGTTGAATTGAAAAAATTGAATTGGGGTTGGGGAAAAAGTTATAATTACAGGAAATGAAACTGTTTTTCCTGATTTAAATCGCGTATAATCGGCTGACATGTCAATGACCTGTAAAGGGCCCGAAAGGTTTGTTTGAAAAATCAAATATACGCGAATTGAATCCGGAAAAATGGTTTCATTTCCTACGTGTAACAATCGCGAAAACCTAAGAACTCGACAAAGTTATAATTAATTATACATGCTATCAAAACAATACAACAAAGAAGAGCAGCGTTTGTCACTGCACGTGTGGAACAGTATAGTCAATATGATTCCCACAGGCCAGGTGTCAAACCGCCTTTGGGCCAATTTAAATCGCATCAGCATGATCGCTCAATTGAAGACGCTTGCAGATTGAGAGTTTAGAACATAGTACTGTATATAAAATGACGTGAACATATGCAGTACTTTGTATGGCTGCAGACAGTTTTAACGGCACAATTTTGATCTTATTTTAATACGATGGTAATAAATGTTAATTTTGACTATAAGATATAAGTACCTAGATAGATAATGCTTGATATATGATGTTAAACCCGCCTACGCGCGTTGCTTTCTAAATACACACTCGGTTTAAAAAAAATTAAATATAGAAATGTAGAGTTTTCGGAATTCTTTATCAATATGAATAAGTGTCTGCTTTCGTGACAGCATGAATACCTATACCAAAATTTGCATACCTATTGCAGCATAGAGATAGATTAACCTTTAAACTTCTCTATTTTTCATTACAAACCAAAATACAAATTAAAAGAATACCAAAACATATAAAGTCATCCGCTTCTACATCTTCCTAGATCTAGCTCCGATATGGGAACATTACTTATGGAAATGGGGCCCATTAAGCTTGATTTAAATGTTAACGCTGGTGCCCTGCCCTCCGGCGCAATTTGTCCAATAAGGGACCACATTACTCCTTCATAATGTCTTGCTGTAGTAACTTAAAACATCTTTATTTTGAATCGATCGTAAAAAAGGAATAAATGTGGCCCACGAATTGAACCCTGTGGAACTCCTTTTCTTCTTTTGAATAAGTATGATTATTATCACATACTTAAATGTTTGTGCAAAGGATCGGCGATTTTGTTAAAAGAAAGGAAAACTATACAGATTTTAAGGCTTTCGTGATTATTCACTAAATTAATATCATTAATAACAGATTTCTTACCACGGTATGAGTTCTTTTTGTTTTTCCAATATTTCGGAACGGTTACACGCTGCTTGGTCACAGGTTGACTGGCCAGCGGCAGATGACACCTTTAAGAACTGACATATCTATCTACCCTCTTTCGCTATCGACGATTAACTTCATTTCGATTACTTGTGACGTTACCATTGTCACTCACTTTTTTCCCGTGATCATGAAGCGTGTAACCGTTCAGAAATATCGGGAAAACAAAAATAACTCATGCCGTGATAAGAGACCTGTAATTAATGATAATTATAAAGTAAAACTAATTACTATTGTAATATGTTCTTTCAATATATTCGATTAAAATTGCTAAGTCTAAGTCAAATAATCATTTAAGTCATGGGTAAAATTTTTACATTTGAAAACGTAATTTTTTAAGCTACTGCTCGTTCACTACGCTGACCTCCCTGAGAACAACGAGCAAGAAACTCTAGGGATAGCTCTTTTCAAATAAACTTAAATGCTATGGAATACATTTTGAATCATATTTGTGTGGAATCTAGACTCACTTTGTCTTTCCATACATCTTTATCTAAAACGTGGTCTACAATTTTATAATACGACTTTTAATGTAAGTTTTAAACTTAGGAAACGGTAATCTTAATATATGCTCCGGAATCTTATTGTAAAAACGTATATAATAGGTATACAGTTCGTTTAGTTAAACGAAATCGTGGTACCATGAGTTTGGACTTAGTTCTAAGGTTAATATTATAGATATATTCTTTCTTAACGAAATTATGTATATTTTTATGGGTATACAAAACATTTGAGTAAATGTACTGTGATGCCACATTCATGATACCAGTCCCCTTAAGCTTTTCTCTGAGAGAAATCCGAGAACATTACAGACTATGGTGCTTCCAAAAGAATACTTAAGATCACCTCTTTTGCCCGACGTCTGTAGATTAGTACTGTCGTTTGCAGCACATTTTAATGCGTAAATAGTGACATATCGATAAGGGTCGTTAGCCATTGCGTTTTTGTTCCCAGTGCAAATGCTACAAGCCCTGCGGCCAAATCATTACCGAGCAATGGCTGTATGTCTTTACTTCGATACGTTATTGTGATTCTCTTATTTGATACATGTTATGGAAGATTTGTAGGCATTTTTTTATGTCTAAAATCAACATTTACCTTTTTACTTTTCCTGTCGTTTATATTTAGCTTTTCTTGTAATATATATATTTTATTTATTTATTTAGAATAGACAGCCAATATATTTAAACTTTGCAAAATAAATAACATAAAAAGATATTTATTCCTCCAGAAACCCTAGAAAACACAATACTTAAAATCTAGAAAATATAATTGAGCGATATGGACAAAAAGGTTAAAGACTCAGCATTGCTGATTTTAAGTCTACACCTCAGCTGTTCACTTGTTGCACCAAGCTAGTATGCCCAGTGTACACCAAGTAATAACCTACCTTAAGTAACAATTACTAATAAGTTAAAATATAAAGTTATATTTTTTTATTTATTTAACCTAAAATTTAAAATTTTGTGCTGCTAAGGATTTTAATAGGGGCCAGTCATTACTTGATTTTTGCACAGATAGGAGCCGTTGCTTACATCATTTTTTAAAAGTGTACAACGTTTTAGCGTTAAAAATTCTTAAAACGAAGGGACGTGGCCATAATTCACAAATCACCTTCATTTCCTTATTGTAAAACTTCATGTCGATTACCATTAAGATTATAGCTATATAGGCCCTTTTGGGATGAATATTGCGTATTGTATTCTTTAGTTTTGTATGGAGTGTTCTATAATAATTAGACTTATTCTTATATAATTTTATTATTTGTTACAGTCATCCCTTTGGGGCTGTCGCGATGGTGCAGTGCATCGAGCATGTTTGCCAATTATTGTTTCGCGGCCGTGGTGAGGAAGAGGTGCGCTTCCCTGGACACCTTATCCAATAACGAACTGCTCGATGGGGTATGAATTATCTGTTTTTTGTATTTTTATTTTCCATTTGCATTTTTATATTGTACTAACATCTATTTCTTTAAGATTTTAAATGTTATTTTTGTTTACTAACACTTGTATGAAACTAGTCTGAAATAAACAATTTTATTTTTATTATTTTTTATTATTTTCCTCTTTTATCATCTCTTGCAATAAATCCTGTATACCGAGCCTTCTGCATTCTCATTTATTGGCTGAGCTACATCACTATATTTTTTATCACCCTTCTTATATACTTGCCCGGTATTTCGAGATATAAAGTTATTCTGTAATATGAATATTAATTAGCGACGACTAAGCCTCGGGAGAACATCAAAAATGTGATTATGATGTGATAATCTTCATAATTAGTACTGGACATCCTTCGTTTAATGTCTTTATAACGTTCTAGGTTTAATGCCTTTACAGTTACACTTTATTCTTTGTGTCGTTTATGACACTAGTTTTTAAATATAATTAGTTGCTATTCATTTACATAATTAATATACAAAGTCTGAACTAGAGATGCACGCAGACAGTAAGACTTTTTTAATAGCAGAGTGCGATTTAAAGCTCTGGGTGGCATTGAAACTGTTATGGACAGGCGTCGACTTTAACATTTTCGTGCCATTGTTTGGTATCATAAAAAGTTCTCTAGCTTCACTTACGTTTATCAATTTTTTCACGCACGCTCTCCTATTCTTGCCATTCACTACGCACTCCAGCCATTCGGGAGTCTCTGCTTACCCCAATCGGAATCCAATCGGCCCCGGGAATCGCACCCAGGACCTCTGCGTGGCAGACTAGTATAGTAACCGTTTGGGCGCGGAGCCTTGTATATTTATGAATGTTAATAAGTATATACAACATTTTTATAAAGCAAGAAAACATGAATAAATATAGTCACAATGTACACCTCTAAGTTACACTATTGAATTAAAACGAATCTTTTTTTAAGTAATAAAGAAAAAAAATAATTTGTTCGCTTTAACCGATAAAGGACCCGTGCAGGTTTTTTATATTTTTCCTTATATTACGAGGGATATGTCACGTCCATAAAATTTGCAACAAATGATACAATGTTTTTTTTTATAATATCAAGTGACGGAACGAACAAGTCGTGCGCCTGATAGTACACGTCTGTCCATAACCTGTATATACCTGTAATTCCATCAGCACCCACAGGCTCAATTTACATTGCGACGGAACGGAATGAAATGGAAGCCTGAATTTCGAGCGAAAGAAGGCGTGTGCGGTCGCGGGAATGCCAGAGAATAAAGAATAAGGAATGCTTCAGCATTCCAGCGACCGCGCCTTGGGGCTGTTGAATTTCGTCAACGTTTAACGTCACACTGCGCCTGTCTTCGCACCAATTCCCGCGGATTCGCCAGTCGTCGCCGATGATGGCAGCTGCGGAATTTGGCTCGTATCTAATTTGTACGTTACCCAATTGAACATAAAGTTCATTATGCTACGTACAATATCGTTACAAATATTCGCTTCCATTCCGTTCCGCCGTAATATAAATTAAGCCTTACTGCTTGGCGCCAGAAATAGGTAAGGCGTCAGTACTTCACTGGACGAACTCGTTCAAACCTTGTACATTAGAAAATACGGTCCCTATTTAGTTTAACTGTATTTATATAAGTTAACTGCCTCCGTGGTCGAACGATTACCATGCCGGACTGCCACGCAGAGGTCCCAGGTTCGATTGCCGGGCCGGGAAAAATATTTGTATGGCCTACATTTATTTCTCTCGCGAGTTTGGGTGTAATTTGTGGTTGTCTTTGTATGTGTCCCGCGACACAGGGTTTCCCTAGTGCGGGGCTATGTTGAATATGTGCGTGTGTGTGCGTTATATAAGTAGATATAACAAATCTAAAGTCAAATAGAACACGAGATAAAACATGATTCTTACAATTTTCATGTGCAAGGAAATTGGACTAACCGCACGTGTTATTTGTATCTTTACCTAGTTTGGTACAATGTGGAAGGTGTTACAATGAAGATCAAAGTTCAAAGTCGGTAATCTAGTTCGTCACAGACCCACGGGCAAACAATGTGTTTGTTTGTGTGCGGTGCTATTTCATAACGTAATAACTCTGAGGCGGTTCTTCGTTTTCGTCAGATTGTTTCTCCTTTTTTTATAATTTTAGAACGATTATCATTACGTTAATTATTTTTACAAAAGCCTTTTTTATACAGTAAAGTGGAAGTACTGCGTTGTTACTTTCTGATTAAATAAAATTAATTTTCTGATTCTGATTCTTCTTTTGATTAATAAATATTCAAAATTAAAATGATTAAAAATTAATAAATAAGTACTAACGTCCGAGAAAAAGCTTGTGCTAATTAAATAATCTCAATACTAAGAAAAATACTTCAAAGGTTCGTGGAATACATCTATGTATTTGCCAAATTTTATTGAAATCGGATGAAAACTCTGACTCTGACGAAGAAGTCCGCAGAGAACTTACGAATCGCACAGAGGGCAATGGAAAGAGCAATGTTATTCCTAACATTGCTCTTTCCATTGCCTTCGATCGTATATCAAATGAGCGTGTTCGACGGATAACTAAAGTTGGCGATGTTATACGCAAAATTGAGACGATGAAATGGACATGGCCAGGACACATAGCTATTATGGATGGACCATGGGCCAACACGCGCGGCAGAGGTCGTCCGCCACTTCGTTGGGTGGATGACATTAAAATTTTCGCGTGCCGCAACTGGACGCATGTAGCACGGGAGTGACATAAATGGAGAGATATGGAGGAGGCCTATATCACTAATCACTATATCAGAAGACGAGATATCATCACATCGGTTTACAAATACTGCGAGTTATCGCGAACATACCTACAGTTGAATTAAGAACCTTCGCCTTTAAGTCGGTTAAAAAAATAGTATTAAGTATTTTAGTATTTTCAGTAAACAATTTTCTCACTCTCAACACACTCCCATCTAATTCACCAACACTATACATACTGTCAAGACAAAATGTAGGCCAATAGCATCGCGCCTTTGATACAGTACAAATATGGAATAAAAAAAACAATGAAACAACTTATTGATTAATAAAATGTACTTTAAGCCGGGTACTCATTAGCGAGAGTAACGTGACAGATACAGTCATGAGGTTCTGATGTGTACGCGTGAAACAGTCTTCACTCGCTAGAATGAGTACCTAGTTATAGTCGGCTTGCGAACCGCACGCGTTCCGTTCGCGGGAAGCTCGCGCACCACACATACACACACACACACACACACACTATGATTTTTGGTAACATAAGCTGAGTTCAAATTGAACGTTTGTAGAAGGGCTGCAGTGGCACCACTGTGCACTGCAACTGTTACAAAATTAGTTGTAATTAATTTTCATACAATATTTGGAAGTGCTTTGCAATACCACAATCGCGCCACGCGCGCCAATTTTGCAGATTAGACACGCCACACACCCATCGAATGTATGTGTCGATGACTGTGATGACCCACAATCATCGAATGTATCTACGGAGCTACAACACTTTCCAGCGGTTACACAGGGCGATGCAAACGCGATGCAGTTGCTAATCGTCTACCTTTACACACACACGCGCGCTATTTTAAGGAGCGATGTAAGCGCGTGACTGCATCGATACAAACACGCGATTGCATCGCCTATACCTACTTGGGATTTATAGGCGAAGTCATAACCACTTTTAAGGTAAGGGATTTCAACGCGAGCCTAGATTGTAGGAGGTGAGGTGTGGGGGGTCGCCTCTCGCGACCCGCAATCCGCGCGCTGTAAATTAATAATATTAATAAAATAAGACAAAAAAGAAGAATAAAATAAGAAGGCGGAGAAAATTTGACACAGATCCGACGTCGACAAGCGCCCAATAGCAACTGACGGAGCAGCGGGCGGCGCGGCGTGTCGATAAACCGTTGTGCAATTTGCAAATTCTGGTATAAATATGAATTTAATAACTAATATGGCTTCAGTTAAAAACCACAATTTAGCAGGTTCTCCCTAGAACATAAAGAGAAATATCTCAATATAAAAATTATGCACAAAGTTAGATATTTTGTTCTTATAAAATTCGTTTTAGACTTGAATTTTAGCCAGTTTTCAGAATTTTATATGATCGTGTAAAATAGATCCTATCGTGTAACACATAAGTACATTCTTTAGATAATATCCTTTGGTGTATCGTATATTTCTTGCAAGACAGTTACTTAATAGTAAATATCTAAATCATTTAGCAAAACACATTTTTCCGTTTCTCGTCCAGTGACTCGCCTTAAAGATGTAGTAGAGATAGCCCTTGATACCTTAGCAATAAAATTCAATGTTGTGTAAACGTAACTCCAGACGGAATAGGTAGATCGTTTTGAATATCGTTCAAGTTTTATATAGTGTTAAGTGATCTAATACTGCCGGTTATTGCCTGTACTATGAGGTGTAATATAGACAAACGATCGTATTATTGTAAAATGTTCTATAAAACCAATTTGTTGTCGTTCCATTCTCTATTAAAGCCCAATGAACTTCATAGAAAGCGGTCTAAAATATCGTAAAGTGTTCTGTGTTTTTTCACACGTTCGCGTTAATTGCTTGGTCATCTATGTGTGAGGTGTAAAATCCTGTAGAGAAACTACTATTGCATTGTACTAAGTAGGTTACGAGTTAATATCGACTTCTTCTGGAAAAGAGACCACACATGTTTTTTGGCAAGGCACAATTCTCTGAAGTATCAGAAGAGGAATCAAAGGGGTTAGTTTGCAATGTAAAAAGAAATTCGAACGTAGAACGTCATTTCAAATGTGATCAATAGAATAAATAGAGAAAAGCTTCATTACTCCAGCTAATTTTGTCTATTTTTGGTCGACTCACTTTCAATCAAACTTAAAATCACTACTACTTGACCACTGTACCAAATTCAGTGACCAAGTAATCTTGATTTATGTATCAATAGGATTGCCTCCTCTTCCACAGCTATTTCTGAGTCTCTGTCTGAGATTCTCTTAAGGAATCTAGCTAAGCATTTACGTAACGAGTCACTAACTCATTTACCAGTTGCTTTACAAAATTACAAACGGAATTTGTTCATATAATGTACGAGCAACAATTTTAATAAAGTTTCTGCTTATCGAGTTGTTAGGTTTTCGCGATTGTTACACACTACACATAGGAAATGAAACCATTTTTCCGGATTTAAATCGCTTATATTTGTTTTTTTAAACAAACCGACGTTCCGGGCCCTTTACAGGTCCTATGATCACGGTTGACTGAGGTGGTACAGTCATCAACCAGTTAAGTCTAATATTAATGCAAAATCACTCTATTTTTTCACTATAGTTACAAAAAATAAATAAATTAAATACTTTATTTTTAATTTTACAAAGAAACGTTTTACAAATGAATTTTTATTAAGTTATATAATAATAGAAATTAGAATAAATTAAAACACATTAATTAGTACTGCAGTCTTATGTCTGTTTGGGATTTTTCATCAGAGGAAATACAGGATCCCAAACTGGCGGTACGCAGAAACCATCTTCCCTGTTGAAATTAGGATGTTTTTTTTTTATTTCAATGGCCTCTCGCAGCATTCTGGGTAGATAACGGACTTCTTTTGCAAGGACCTGGGGTTTGTCAAACTTCGTTGAATGTGTAGGTTTATCCATGACATGCTCACACTTCGACTTGTTTAACACAAGCTGTGCTTACGTTAAGAAAGTATTATCTCATTTATTTTTATTACTAAATAATAATAATAATAATAATAATATATTTATTTCAGACAACTATTCAGTCCACTAAAGTAATCTAATTTGCGTAATGTTATATTGCTTCTATAATGTGTCATGTGTGTGTGTACAATGTTATTTAGTTGTTTAGTGTTGTCAACGCCGTGTTTTGCTATTGTATTTTTATTAGTGGGGTACTGTTTTTGCTTATAATTACTTAACATAGTTTTTTATTATATTGTGATACAAGCTGTTTGCCTCAACGATGAAATAAATAAATAAAATATTTGCTTTTTTGGTCAGCGTTTAGAATTTTCTGGCCCGTTGTGGCGCCTCGGATTCCATTCCTGGTAGGACTTATTTGGGAAATGGATTTTTCCAAACTGATTCTGATTATCGTGAGCAATGCCCTGGAGTAAATTTCGTACTACTAGTACTCATCATAAGTCATTGGTGTGGTTTTACTGGTATATTTCATTGAAATACTTGTTGAATTATAAGGTGACAAACTGAAATCGATATTAACTCGATAAATGATAAACATAAGAATAAAAAATATTATATTATTAATACTAAGATCGAACACAAAAAAGATCCTTTGATAATTTAAACTAGTGGAGCAATTTCACAAAAAGAATTAAATATCAAGGTAATAAACTTCGTGATATTCAATAAACTTGTAATGTTATTGATTCGATAAGCTTTCGAGTTAACATAGTAATAAAACGTATCGTTGGCCTCTGTGAAGTGGAAATTTGACTGTGAAATAGGGTGCGCAATTGGTTTAGTATTACAGGCTGGGAACTAAAGCTGTTTGTACTCTGCGGAGCGGAGGTAACGTTCGGAACCAATCTGATGGGTTTTGAGCCAAAAAAATGTATACAGATTGAGCAAATTCACACCGATTGATGAAAACCAGTCTTCATATACTGTTACCGCTTTACTGTGTGACGATGCTGACCTCCTTCATCGTCACCTGACCTTTTTATCACGCTCTTTACTGGTCATTTTTAAAGTTTTGAATCGTTCTCGGTTTCGTTTTCATTCTTTGTTCTTACGTTGGTTCGTTCCGTCATAACACTCATCAAAATTCTCAAAAAGAGGATATGCTCATAAATCATCCTCATGTAAAACTCAAACTTCACGTGATTTACTGTTTTTAAATCATTAGATATATGTATATAGGCCCTATTAGGGTTAGTATCTGCACTGTTTATGAACTGTTTAGTAGGGATTATTTTATACCGATTGTACTTTTTATATAATTTTATTATTTTATTAAAGCCTTTTCGTTTTGTGCTTCTTAATTCGACTAAATGTTTTTTTTTGATGATGACGATGATGATTTTAAACTGACTGTACTTTTTATATCATTTTATTATTTTCTTAAACCCTTTTGTTTTGTGCTTCTCAATTCGTCTGTGTGTTCTTTTTCGTATGTATGTTACGCGATAACTCCGGTTTTGTGAAACGATTTTGATAATTCTTTTTTGTTCGAAAGAGAATACCACAGATGTGATCCCATCAAAATTTGAAGAAAATATTCCACCTCTAAGGGTGGCTAGAGGATGAATGACTTTTGAGGTCGGTTTTAAAAAAAAAATCATGTTTCATAAAATTGACTTTTTCGCCCTTTCTTTCCCTAAGTATCTTTATTTCAAAATCGTCACATTGAATTAACTCTACTATTCATTCGTAATGCAGATTCTTATAAGAAGAAAGTAAAAAATTCTAGGGGCTGCTCTTAATAAATGGACGTTTGTATTATCACATTTATCATTTTCGCGAGTACAGTTGATATGGCGAATCGATCGAAAGTATATTAATCTTATCGCTAACTTATTTATATAAGAAATTCAACTTATACCTGTATAAGCTCTGCAAATAGATAGCAAACATGTTATATCAGAGTTTAAAGCTTGACTACTCTGATATTAAAAAACTTAACCGATTCTCGTAAGATTTTGTTATCGATCGTGCACAAACTCTTACGCATTCATAAACAAATATACTTGACTACACGACGATATTATGTTATGTGAGGGAGGCACAACACTTATAGATGTAGAATCGGCTTTAGCCGGCAGAAAAAGCTGCTGTTCAGTACAATAATGGGTTTAGGTTGTTGTTGCCACAGTTGATAGCTTAAGGCTCAATTTATATTGCGGCGGAACGGAATGGAAGCGAACTTTTGTAACGATATTGTATATTGCATAATGTACTTTATGGTCACTTGTGTAACGTACAAACTAAATACGAGCCATCTTCCGCGGAATTCTCGCGCATGCTCGAGATCTTTTGGCTCGTATTTAGTTTGTACATTACACAATTAACCATAAAGTTCATTATGCAATGTACAATATCCATTCCATTCCACCGCAATACACATTGAGCCTTAACGTGATAATGCGCAAGAGAACTGCCTCTGTGATGCGTCGTAAGCGTGACAGTTCCAACAGCCTCCCACGGTTGATTTGGAAGTACCTTTGCGACTCTTGGAAGGAATGGTACCCAGTTCACATGGGCTCCAGAGGTCCAATTTGCTTTTTGATGTAATTTGTAATTGGATTTAATTTATAGTTTGACGTGGTTTGTAATTTGATTTCATTTATTTAATCGAAATTTGCTTCGTATTACAAATTCAATTCAATTTAATTTTATGACAATTTTCATTATTAACACAGACTGTTTTTTGCAACAAACATCTACAGACATGATCTGAAATAAAAAGTTTAAATTGAAATTTAAGCCCATACTTTGTCGACGATGGATGATGCGACTCGATACTGCCGAAACGTAGAACGTCTTTTTCGCTGACGGACTCAAGTTGATTCTGCCTCGATAAGTTTATATTATTTATGGTATTAGTATTCGAACACTAATTTTATTCGCAGGATGGAATTAAACAACTTTTAACTTTGTGTTCTTACAATTGCTTTGTTTTATCTTAGATTAATTTCAGAGCGTAGGACCTGTCACACCGGTCTTATTACGGCCCACAAAGGCTTAAACATTTAACAACGTCCTTATTTTCATATAAATCTTACATATGTAAGGCTTACATTGTAGCGTGACAATAAATAATTGATGTTATTATAATACAACAAAGCAGCAAATAATAGCGAGTAACTTGATGCTTTGTTATATTTTCAAGATGTGGTTAATGGTATGTTAGCATGACGGGAAGCCATGCCAGCTGCATTCCGAATCCGGGAAATGACCGTCCGAAATGTCACAGGTGTCCGAAGTGCTAGCGATATTCGTATTTTCTTGGATTCGAATAGGACTTAGTGCAAAAGTTTTTGGCCTATCTGTCATCTTTCACAAATCATCGTAACTGCTCATAAATTGTTCTTCATAGTAATGAAGTACATCACTAAATTGTTTTCAAATATTGGGCTAGTCAAAACAGTTATTAATTAGTAGTACTATTCATTTGATACTTTCGTATGTCAAAAAGGGTGGGAAGCCTCAATTATTTCACTGCACTGCCCGTAGTTAATGTGACGAACGTCGGAACCAATCTGTCGATATTGGCTTGGTTTGTGGGATTGCTAGACAACGGTACATTCACTGAATCTATACAAACTGCCATCAATTTTGTAAGCTATGCAATTCGGCATACACGATTGAAGATTTACGTGTAAACTCACATATTAAAATTTTGTATAGACGAAGTTTTAATTTCAATTATTTAACACTTCTCCCGGTATTCTCTAAGAACTCTGTAGAAAGAAAAGGGCTTCCTGACTTTAACAGGAATATATATTTTGGAAGTATGTCTTTTTCTACGTATTCACAGTAACTTCTTTACTAAAATATCTAATGTAGACTCCATTAACGTCAGAAGCAACAACCGTCTTGTCCTCCCTAGAATAAAGAGCACGATTTTTGTGTAATAAACTTAAGTATATTTTAATTTGTTGACATTTAAGTTGTAACAAATTTTAATTGTATTGTATTTTAAGACGTTGTACGCCTCACTTGGGTAAGAATTGATTCATACAGTAAACGTTTCAGATTTCTGCCCTTCATCTTTACAAAATGTTATGAAAGAAATTAATCGATTGCCTGGAGAAACCAAGGGTTGCTGGCGTAGCTTGCCCAATGCATGTATTAGCTATACAAAGGGGCAAAACTGGCCAGCATCTTGGGCATCAACGATCAGTTAATTCTTTTTAAAGTTGAACAAGCGCTTCCAGAGATTATTTGGTTTTAATAAAACTTACCTGTATACATATAAATTCTAATTACTTTTACATAATATGAGTAAAAGGAGATAAGTAAAGAATAATAACAGCGCGCGCACATTCATGGCCACGCACTATGGAAACCCTGTATCGCGGGTGCCATGGAGACACATATAAACAACCACAAACTACACCCAAACTCATGGGATAAATAAATGTAGCCCATACAAATATTTCTCCCGGCCCGGATCGAACCCGGGACCGCTACGTGGTAGTCCAGCATGGGAAACGTTCGGCCACGGAGGCAGTTAAACAACAATAAACAATGGAACAATGACTGTCTCTACCTATACATATAAAGACAACGATATTGCTTTAAACCAGAGGCAAATGCCATCACAAACATTATATTTAACTGAGCATGTCCACCAAATTTTACTATGTAAATTTTGCCATATAATTTTTACTATCTAAATTCAGTCGTAGTAAGAGAATGGAAACAGGTTAACACATACAAACTTGTATATAATTAGACATGACCACCAAACTTAACTATGTAAATTTAATTATTCAAATTCGTACACGTTTGTATTAGGGTCGTAGTAGACTAATCTTAGCAGGTTAACACATGTAAAATCGATACCAAGAAGCTCATGCATTTACCTATATAGGTATGGCTTATTTTCCGTGAATCATACTAACAATCAATACCTTTGATACGTATATTTTTCCGCCCAAGTGTTTGTGTACAGTGCACATCCGCGTAAAACGTTTCGCGCACGCCTACCGCCACGCCCGCAGTGCAAACATGACGAGTTGTGCAAACATGCGCCGGCGCACCGTCGTTGTTTACTCACCGCTTATTGCCCAGTGCCTACAGATATTGGCTTTATAGTTACCTACATACTTTACGCTGTACATTATCGACCTACAAACGTCCCATTGCTGAGGACAAGCTCCTCTAAAATGATGTTTTGGGCCCTGATTTAACAAACACGCTGGCTGTGCACGTATTTGGAATTACATACTGCATTATATAGAATAATTCAAATTCCTTGTCCAAAATGCGATAATAATTCTGGAATTTCTGTTAATCAAGCTTATCGCGTGCTGCTGGAATACGAATGGGGCCACCTGTAGTTAAATATTCAACAACCCTTAATCGTCCAAAATGATGTTGGTGTCAAATTCTGAACAAACCAAGTCATATTATGTAGTATACAATAGAGGTAGCAAACCACCACAATGACAGTATCCATGAACCTGCCTACAGCTTTAGGAAGAAATATATTGTTCATTTTGAAAAGAGATTAAATATTTCGTTTCTAATTAAAATTATAAGTCTAAATGAAGTTTTTCCAAGTCTTCGATACTTAATTTCTCAAGGTTGTGATTTGGATGCTTCAAAAGAGGCGTGAAAGTGTCTTCTTGGCCAGCAATGGTGGCTAACCTGGGGGACAACTCAGAACCTTACAATAACTTAGTTGTCTACCGATTTCTATTCATTTTTATTCACAACAGCCGAATCTAATATCAAACTGTCGTATTCGAAACCGAACCGAAATGACGTCACAACCGTACGATTACTCCAACTTTTCGACCGGCAAAGGCTACAAACGTTATACAGAACACAATTATCGAATGAAAGTTACCGAACGTCCTGTATTTTTTACAAATCAAGAATGTAATATGGAAATCTCTTATTATTTTAAATTCTGTTCAATTTTATTAATTATTTTGAATGTAGGACTAATGCATTCCCATATTTTTTAGGACTTTAAAGTCTTAAAAATGTATGTAAAAGCATGTATAATTTTTTACAATTAAAGATTAGAAGTAAATGTTACAAGCTGCAACGTTTAATTATATTTTGGACGACGTTGAATTTACATAATAAAATTCACATAGAAAAATTTACATAGTCAAATTTTTAAGTCCATGTTCAATTGTACACCGTGTCTATACATATAGTGTATGCATCTCTTTGACATTTTAAGCAAGTCTTTGTATGTATCTAGGTACAGACAAACATTGTTCTTTACTTATTCCCGTTCACTCATACTGTAATTATAAATTAAGAAAGTCATAAAAATAGATGTTTGACGTAATAAGTTGCTGTATTATAGCGTTGCAATATTTGTAGAAATAACTGGTCCACTTGATATTTTAAAATGGTTCTAATACTTCAAATTTTTTCAACAACTCATGAAGTTTTTATCGCAATGGGATAAGTGTAATGGATCGTATACGGGGAAAACATAAATACAAACATTATTTTTTGTACATATTTGTAAAATATTATGTTTCTGAATCCGTCAATAAAAAGTATGTCAGCCGCAATCTGGTAGCAGTAGAACTCTTTGTGAAAGAGTTCATCCTGGGATTACTGTTTTCAGGTTTTGAAGGGTGCTGGTGAAATTACACGGGACTTGTCAATTTATTTCTCGGGGTGACCAGCGCAACGACAGCGCCACACAGATCTTTGTGATTTAAACCACTGAGTGGCACTGCAACTGTTATGGAAAGGCGTGTCGCTTACCAACAGGCGCTCGTGCGCCTGTTCGTCCTGTCACTTGGTATCATAAAAAATTAGTTTCATTTCCAATATATCAAAAATTATAGTACATGATCAGTTATCTTGACAATTCACGAAATTTACAAAATATAATTATAACTTTTTATTAAAAAAAATAAACCGACCGCCATATTTCGTGGAATTTTATCTATTGGCCCAGTTTTATTGAAATCGGTTACCGAAAAGTGCGCGAAACCGGATGCATCCCCTAGTTTGCCACCTTTAGAGGTGGAATATTTTCTTCAAATTTAAATGAGACTAATACTGAAGTACCCTCTTTCCAATAAAAAAGTATCTTCAAAATCGGTTCACAAATGCCGTCGTAATCGCGTAACATACACACAAAATTAGCAGTTGTGTTGACAATTCACGAAATTTACAAAATAAAATTGTACAATACATTTATTATTTTTTATTCATAATTAAAATAACGATTGTAGCAAATATTACATTATCCCTGATTTTATGCAAACATCTTTAAATTAAAAAAAAAAATCGACCAAACTGAAAGCAAAAGAGATTAAAAGTTTATTTGGGAACTCATAAAATTCGTCTCTGTTGGTGGTCTTTTTAAATATGTTATCGGCGTAATTTAGTCAAAATACGCATGCTGATGGAGACATACCATCAGCAAAGTTGACGCATCGCCACTTCAAGGGTTATTTTTGCATGGCGTCGACATTTATCCTGGCCACACACACCAGTATTAAGAGTGCTGTGTTTTGTATTTGGATTTTTTTAATTTTAATTTAAGTATTTATATTATACCACACGAAAAATAGGCGCCTAGATATTGAGATGCGGACACATTTTAAATAAAGGTTTACACAACAAAGATATCAACGAAATAAAAGACGAGGTTAGTTTAATGTGACCATAGTTTGTTTCGCAGAGCGGGACTCCTGTAAATTTATTATTGTTTTAAAAATAAAACACTTGTTTATGACAGTCACGAAATGTTTAATATTTATTTATTTATTAACAAAGAAGTAAAAATGTTTAATGATCAAAAATAAAAAAAGAACTATTCTTGTATGGTCTGATGGGCTAGCTGTATATAATATGTAATAGCTGTATATATTTTTAGGGATGAGTAATTTTTTTTAAAGCCGCCGCCAATGCACGCGCAGTACGGACGCACTGCTAAAAGAACCGGGGGACAAGGCTTACTTGATGGTTCGCTTTCGCGCCATTGTGTATCCTATATTGTCAAGCTTACAAGCTTAAAAGCGGAACTGTCCTGCTCAAAGTGGGACGTATGGTCA
The DNA here is from genome assembly GCF_003589595.1 of Hyposmocoma kahamanoa. Lineage (NCBI taxonomy): Eukaryota > Metazoa > Arthropoda > Insecta > Lepidoptera > Cosmopterigidae > Hyposmocoma > Hyposmocoma kahamanoa. The sequence goes on along the minus strand of NW_020653853.1, from coordinate 16,491,966 downwards.
CGTTAGGTTAAATATCCGTTTTAAATAGAAAAAATATATAGAGCACAAAATTCTCTTTAAAAAACAGTGAAAATTAGTTAACGGGTTCGATTTATTGGAACTTTAACCCTAACCATGCATAGCTGAAATATTATTAAACAATTTCAGTATTCTAAGACTCGGTTATGGTTTTTTTATATCTCAAAAATTTATTTTGTCACTTAGACACGTTGTAGTTAACAGACAAACTCGGCTTGCAAACAAAACTGTTTTGGGACTTGGAAGGCTTCAACTCTGGTGATAGTGCGTGTATGGCTGAAGCCACTTTGAATAATATCTGCCAAACAACCTCCGAGTTTGATCATAACTGACAGCCGACAGATTAACAGTCATAAAAATAAAATTTAAAACTTTTATCGTAAACGCACTTAGTAGTAAGTACTTAAAGAACATTTTAATAGTAATTAAAAAGAGAGGTTTATCTTCTGAAAAACTATTTCAGAAAAGAACTTATAAGGTGAAACAATGTCATACTCGACCAAGAAAATAGCAAATGAAGACGATTTACAAAGGGTTAACGGAGACAAAAATATTGTCAAAGCAATAGAAAACAGAAGGAGGAAAATGTTTACGTAATGACAAATTCATAAAAGTTATAATTGAGACGAAGAGAAAGAGAAATAATCTCAGCACAGAGTACTAAAACAAACAAACCTCAAAAGTCATTCATCCCCTAGTTTACTACCCTTAGAGGAATATTGTCTATTTTTTTTCAAATTTATATAGGACTACTACTAAAGTACCCTTTTTTCAACAATAAAGAATCATCGAAATCAAAAGAATTAAAAGAGTTATCACGTAACATACATACAAAAAAACTACATAGAAATTGAGAACCTCCTTTCTTTTGAAGCCGTTTAAAAAATAGAGAATAGCATTACTGAACACGTAAAAGAGAAGGTCAAAGTGAGCAGCTAATAGCGGTGGGCTCAATATTCGCTTTATGTTCGCTATTCGACCGACTATTCGAAAAATTTTTTGTCACTGAAAAATAAACCTCTATTTCAGGTATCACTTCCTCATTTGATGCAAATCGATAAAAAAACACATAAAAAAGTCAAATGGGCCAAATCTGGTGAATACGGGGGTGTGGCAATAGTTCGTATCATAATTCGAAGAGTTCTGATTGCAGATGAGACATGGAATACTCGAAAATCCGTTTCCTCCATCTTCAAAAAATATACCGACCACATGTAACCTTTATATTTCTATTTTTTTTATTTGTTAAAAAGTAACGTCAGTTGCTCCATAGTGGAGTTCTAAATTAAGGGAAATTAAGAAATAGAAATAAATCCCGAAAAAAGTTTTTATTTAACTTTAAAGTCACGGATTTATAAAACCACCCGATCATTCGATGCAAGTTACAACCACCCTTAAAGTGTTCTAAGTGTGAATGTACACTTTTTTGTTTACAATACACTGGAATATCAATTCGAAAAAATACAAAGCTACATTTTGCAATTACAGCATGGTGCAATACGACTTTGTAATGTCAGAAAGTACGTCAACCTGTTTTTATAGAGATACCAAGAAATCATCGGATAGTAAAATGTTTCACGTATCAAGTGCTCGGAGCAAATATTAACGGTTCCATGTTGATTTTTATAGATTAAGGCGATATTATAAGCGACAGCAAACAAGTCGCCTGCGCAGTCACGCGGAGTTCAATACTCCCCAAGCTTTATAAATATTTGACTTTAAATTGCTTGAAATTACATTTTGATGAAGGATGGAGATATCTCTACACTTGTGCGTATATAGTATAAGTTTTTTAAAACTATTTGGCTACCGTGGCCGGCCGCTGGCGTCGAATACTGTAGTCACATTATAAAGCACGAATAATTTTAAATTTATGGTATATAAGTCCTATGATTAAGCAATTCAGGTGATTATATCTCTCCCACATCAATCGTCATTTTAACTTACGAGTCCAAAGTGTTTAAAAGCTGAAATGTGCCGATGAGTATATAGTAACAGAACGATCAACCTATAATTGATTAGGTTTAATTAGAGGTGTTTTAGACAGCGTTTCGATACTGGAAAGGAAAGACGTGTAAAGTGCGTTTAGAAAACATTATAGGAGAGTGATTTGGAGTAATTTTTTTAAGAAAAAAGATCATAACTTTAATTTTATTTGTTATATGGAAAACTAGAAAGTTTCAGCTTTTCCATATCGATGCCTTATGTTCTCAAACTCGAATATTATAAAGAGTGATTATTCAGGAGACAGCCAAACTTTCTATTTATTTTAAATTTCTTATTAATGGTGTTAATTTGGATGCATTACTTTAAGAATATGTAAAAGTCCGTGTGTAAATATGAAGGAAATGTGACGTGCAATCAGCCTGCAAAATTTGAATAGGTATACAATAATTTTTTTGCAATTCAGTAACTTTGTGGTTTAAGATACGATTTTGAGAAAGAAAGGCGACGATATAACAAACAAAATGATTGTTTTTTCTTGAAAATGTTTTATTAAATCGTTCTTCTGTAATATTTTCCAAATGCACGTTATACATTTTACCTTTCCAGTGTCGACTTGTTTTTCACACGACATCCTTTTGAGTCTTAAATCATCGCTGTATCGCGTCACGCTCGTGGGATTTATCGCCACTACCATAAAATAGATACGTGATAGAAAAAATAAGAAGCCAACCCGGTAGGTCGCAGGACTCGCGGGTCCTTGGTCCCAACGTCATGCGTCAGCGTCAACAAAGCCCCTGTGCCCACGCGCTAATGTATTCAACGCGGCGATTGATGAAGTATAAAATTTCTTAGTACCGTCTCGCTCACAATGGAATTATGATAATTTATCGGTTGGCTTGTGCCGGCCGAGTGTGTGGGAACGCGCGCGGCACGGGCTTTCCCACGACGCTGAGCCGCGGCGAGGAACGCCATCTTTTGTATCGCTAGACTCGTCGCTTAAGCCCGTCTTCTTCAGAGCTAAATTGCTACTTTGGTATCAATTGGTCGTAAGAGACGAGTGCTGGTAGTCGAGCGGTACATTGCGCTCACTTTGCGGCCTCGTGTTGACGCTTTGGACGTTCTACCGTCTGGGCACGCAAGACAGAATTGGAGTAAGTAGCGTCACGGCGGTTTCGACCGCACAATGGGTCGGTGCCGGCTCAGCTAGCGGTGCTGGGAACACTCACACCTTTGCGTTAGATAGCTTGTTATTGTTTTGGTTGACTAATTAGGATGTACTGTTCATTGTAAGGATTATAAGATTACTAAATGATACACGTTATTGATATGGTGAGACTGGTTTTAACCGGTGATTATTAATAAGATGAGACCGCATACGCATAAATTAACATAATTGATGTTACTGAGAAAAATACCATCAAGTACAAAAGCGCTTCTTTGAAAAAGGTGGTATTTTATACTGCGCTACATAATAATTACCTAAAAAGTACTTGGTGAAATAAATGAAAGATGAAATTACGTGCATTGCCTAGCCTATAAATAAACAAATATTACCTTGCTATATGCCAATTCTAAATCCAGGTTATCCACTAATAAAATTAATAAAGCACTAAAAAGTGTCGTTTCTATTCTAGTCTATCTGTACGATAGAGGCGATAACACGACTCGTGTCGCACGGACCTGCGTCCGCGCCGACACCTCCGCAGGGTTGCCACGCGTAACGATGTTGTGTGAAAAATTTTAATTTTAGTAACTGCGTATAATAATGCTACGAAAGCATTAAAAAAAGAAATAAATACGTATAATGTTGCCATTGTTTATTTTTTATAACAGTATCTGTAGTCGAATATTTTACAGAGATTAAATATTTTTAAATGGAAAAATAAAAAATCTTTATCGAAAAAATTGCAGTAAATCGTTCACCCTTCACCTTTTATTTTCTTTGAAAATGGCGGACCTTGTCAGTGATTTAATAGACGGCCACGCGGCATAAGAAACGTAGAGGGGCGATTTTACCCTGTGTCTTGCCTTATAGTACGGCATGCACGTAGCGATCGTCGAGGGTGCGCGTGAGAACGTGCTGGCCAGGTGCTCTTATCTGACACCCTTAGCGATACACAGCTGTTTCTATGTATATAATCGAAGACACCGTAGTAGAGGGTAATAATAACACAATCTATAAGAAAAAAAGACTTAAATGAAGGTAATCTACGTGTGATTAAAATTTAATTAAATTACAGAGTCTTAGCTCTACCACATGTCACTGCTGTTGGTATACATATTAAAATCTATCAGCATGGCATGGCTTGGAAATAAATTAGTCAATAGGTACTGTATGTATGTATATTTTTCATAATTAGTTACACATTATTTCATTTTCCAATAATTACTGAAAAAAATACTTACCAAAATTAGTTTCTTACTGTTCTTATTTAGTATTTTATACTTCAAAAAAATTTGATCCTGTCTTATTTCAAACAAAAATACCACACAATATAATGTGTGGTAATTTATCTGTAACATAATAATATGTTATGTAATATTTGTAATGTACTATATTTTTTCCGTTTAATAATAGCATTTTTCATGAAGAGATCTGATATTTCTTATTTTGTTATTTGGCAGTTTTTAACATAGTGATAGTATCACTGCAAAATATAAATATTTTGTTTCCCAGTAGCGGCACCCCTGCGTTTATCACGGGCGTTTTGCCACAATCGGTGTAGGGCGCATAAAAGCTGCGCGTCGTAAGGCGCGCGCGCCATTCCCTCGCAGACCGTCGCGCGCGCATCACCAATGATTCTTCCCGCGCGCACTATGTCGCCTCCGCGCGGCGCCTTCCACCCCCCGCCACCCGCACCTCACCACCCTGATGAGGAGCCCGTCTCCCGCACCTACCAATATCGCAAGGTCATGAAGCCCATGCTTGAGAGGAAACGCAGGGCGCGCATCAATCGCTGCCTCGACGAACTCAAGGACCTGATGGTTACAGCGCTCCAAGCCGAAGGAGAAAATGTGTCCAAGTTGGAAAAAGCTGACATCCTAGAATTGACCGTTCGTCATCTTTACAGCCTAAAGCGACGAGGACAATTAGTGCTGAAGCCTGAAATGTCGTACGCGGAGCGCTTTCGTGCTGGATTTACACAATGTGCTACGGAAGTGTCACAGTTCATAGCGAACGCTACTCTGGCCGCCAATGCTATGCAACGGCAAGGACCAGTGGATCCTCAGGCTGGAGCAAGGCTATTACAACACCTGAGCAACTGTATTAGGAGATTAGAAAATCCTCAAGTGGTTCAGCCGCAGCCAATCGCACCGAACGGAGTCGCTCGGCCGACACCGCTGCAGCCGATAGCCCCTGCTCCTCAGCCACAACATCCCGTTGCGCCACAGCCTGTTCTGCCATGCCAGGCAATTCAAAGGACAACGCTTCCTGAACGAGGGCTGAAGAGGCCAGCGGACGCGACGATGGACGCTGAAGCGGCCCTCGCGAAGCGAGCATACGCGCCTCCTTCGCCCCCGCACAGCCCCGCCTCCGAGTCAGACTCCGCCCAGTCGATGTGGCGACCGTGGTGACTGCTCCGTTGCTGCAATTCGTGATCTCGCATGCTCTCCAGGCAAGACTGTGTGACCGCATACGTGTGATAATATTCCAGAGACATTTTGTTGTTTGTTCCCATTTACGTTCCTAGAACCGATGTGTGTTAAAGTTGACGGTGCATGTTGTTCTAACGTTTGCTTGTTGAAGTTTGTTTTTAATTTAAAAATAAAGTAAGGGTTTTGTTTTCGAAATAATCTGTTTGTTTGATATGCCTAACTTCAACGTTTTCCGCGTCGGTTTAAGTATTGAGCATTTAATGTTAAATATAAAAGTACCATAGTGTAGTGTAGCACCTAAGTTACAGCTGTGATATTGAAGTTCTCTTCGTTAGAAGTGGTAGGTCAAAAGACTAAATTTTAGGTTAAACGGCAGATAACTGTAGTAATGAACAGGATAATAAATACTGTGTTGTAAAAGGATATTTTGTTTTGTTTGCTTGGGGTTGGGGGATATCGGTAACCGTATTTAACCGTAACGTAAATAAATGCACTTGTATTTATTGTACATATGTATGTACAACACTATATTTTCCCCATGTTGGGTAGAAGTATAACGAAAACGTAGATCTTTTGGCCAAACAGGCCGGAGACGATGGGGATTATTATGGGTGTTTACCATATTTTTCGGATCTATTTCACCTGTCTTAAGAAGAGAGTGAGAAACTTTGGAAGGAAAACTTCAACGAAAGATCTGTTACAAAGGGTATAAAACAATACAGCCTAGCCTCTCCAACAACTTTTAAATTGATGCAACAGACATGAGCAGGAACGAAATCATAACAGCTATCCGACTTCTCTCGGGCCACATTCCAATTAAACAGTTTCTCCCACTTTATGAGTAAGACAACGTCTCCCAACTGCTCTATTTGTAACAAGAGGCAGGAGGTACACCACGTCCTCGTGCGTCCGAAACGAGGCGAGAGGCATCAGCTGAGCATCAAATTCTACTTGCCAGTATGAAGTGTGGGTATGTGTAACACTATACTGGCTAACCATACATCCAAAGTCGCCAGAGCGCTGTACCGCATGGTACAAAAATGTATAAAATGTGGATAATTATCAGTATTTAGTATGTAATGTGTTTAAGTGGTGCTACGTTCCTAAGGGGGTGGCATACTCTGTTAAGAATAAGAAAAAATACACTATATTTGCAATAACTAGGATATGGCTATAGGGTACGTTTGGTATTCTACTAAAAGTTAAGAGTCCTATTCAAATGCCATTGCAATCTTTTGGTATTCTGCTCTTCAATGGCGAACCTTTTATTTTTATTTTTAATTCAAACGTAAGTGAAAATTTAACTCCCATCTCACCTGATTGAAAGTGAGGATGAGGTCGACGGTGGAGCATGCACATCTAAAAATAATGCCTTTTCACTCTCGCCTTGAAAAGGTCCGAGTTATAACGTTCAGGTAACAAGTCTGCAGGCAGGGAATTCCACTCCATAGCCGTGCGCCACATAAATGTGGAAGCGTAACGCTTCTTGAGAATCTTTGGAGCCGGTGGCACGTCGATGACATACTCTACTAATATTATATATATTTAATTTGAGACTAAATTACTGATTCAACGAGATAAATATTAAGTTATTTAATAGTCATTTCCATGGTTGTTTTGGTAAGGCGTGAGATGAAATGAATAAACGCCATCAATGCCATTCCACTGACACGCTCTATAACTTCAGAAACTCAACCGCCACTGCAACTATATTTTAGCGATTAAGATAAAAATATTGTCATAATTGCAATCTCAGTGGAGTCTCAATTCTCAATTTAATTAGAATGACCAGTGGTTTCAAAATGAATTACAACTGAAAAATGAACGACCTCAAAAGATCGTGGAATTACTACTCTTTAGAGTTTTTGAGATTGAACTTCGACACACGCTACTCCGACAACATGTTACATCGACATGATTTTACTCAGACCCTACGCTACTTCGATAACACAGACGAGATGTTCTTAAAAAAATCTTTGTACTTAGATAACAAAAATCACCATTACACACACGTGTAGGAAATGGTTTCTTATTATATACTTACAGATCAATATAACAAAAAAAAAACAAAAGCATATAATCGAAAAATTATTTTATGGGTTATATAAAGTGTAACAAAAAACTATTAAATTAAAGTACAATAAAATACACTATTTCATGTATGTAAATACATGAAATAATGTTCTTTTTATCGAGGGTCTAAAACAAGCCAATATCCTCGGTGTTTTGTAGTAAGGGCGAAAGCGCCATTTTGAGCAAATTTTCCGGGGAGCAAGTTTTAGTTTTTCACCACTGTTTCAAAATATTTACTACCTGTTTTAAATTCTATATTAAAACTTAAACTTAATTCAATCCAAAATTTAATTTTAAAACAGGAGGCAAATATTTTAAAACATGATCTCCATAACTTTTTTACAAATCCGCCGGAGTAATCGCGCAACATACATAAAAAAAATACAGTCGAATTAAGAACCTCCTCCTTTTTTGAAGTCGGTTAAAATTTCGCTATACAACTTACTATTAGATGCTTGTGGTCATCGTAATTTTATAACACTAAAATACTTTATTATCTAAAAGTACAAAACAGTAATTTTCAACAACATTAAACAATAAGAGAATGACACCAATCAATTAGGCCATTGCTCGCAATTTAATGACAACCTTGGCACCAGAAAAAGTACCCAGCCCTTGACACGCCCAGATCATCTAATTTCTTTACGAGAAACTGCTCTACTACGTCATCTAATTAATGATTAACTTTGCAACAAAGTAATTAACACTCTTTCATAAAATATGCGAGAACCTCTTTGTTAATTGTCAGTCCGCTTTTCTTGCACGAACTTTGTTATTGTTTGTACACTTTTGAGGATTGGCTCTGTAAATGCGTAGCATTACACGAGTTAGCGAAAGCGAATGCAGTCGTAATGCAGCAAAAGCATTACCTTCTCGCTCGCCCTCGCCCGTGCCTAGTTACAAAATCTACCCTCAGCTTTTAAATGTAACTGTAATTATTAAAAAAAACATATACTTAACCTACGTATCGTACGTATAACGTAACTATTTGTATAAGATCATTTATGTTAACCAAGACTGCTTGTAACTACTTAATCTTTTACTTTTTAGACGTGACACATTACAGACGCCTCAAGGGTTTCAGTATCTTACTAACTATTTGTTTAACAGAATTTGTGAATACGAAATAAATAAAAAAAGCTACACGGGCAAAAAAATGTTACAAACAGGTTTGTATAATTCCGCCGCCGCCGTTAGTTGAAAGTTCGCACGTGACATTTTATCAAAAAAAATTTTATGTGTATTGGAGTGTCTACTTTTTTTATTTAATATAATATAAAGTGACGGAAAGAACGAGACATGCTGCCTGATGGTAAGCTACACGCCTGTCCATAACAGTTGCAGGGCCGCTCAGAGCTTTAAATCGCAAAGATCTGAGGGTCACTGCCACTGCGCCCGTCACCCTGAGACATAAGTTGGCAAGTCCCATGTGCCTGTAATTTCACCATCTCATCATATTACAAGACATTAGCTGTATTGCAATGGCCCTGAATGAAAACAAAAGCCGCTTTAGGTCCGCCTTTTTAGCTGTATTTAACCGACTTCAACACAGAAAGAGACACATTGAAAAGTCCCATATGACTGTAATTATACCAGCACCCTGCCCCTTCGAAACCGGAACACAGTAATGCTGACATTACTGTTAGGCGGCAGAAATAGGTAAGGAGTATACGTACTACGTGAAAAGGTATGAAGTTGCCGCAAGAAAAAGCAGATCTTTTTTGTATTGAATTTTTTTAAACATAATTTTCTCGGTTTTGAGTTTTTGTCACAAGCGACCTTTCAATTAACGCCGACAGAAATATTAATACAAAGATAGAACACTTAGAAAAAATCCTTCGGTCAGGCTGGATTCGAACCAACGTCTTCTAGCAAACCTTGCCAGACGCTGTGCCAACTAAGCCACAGAACGAACCGGCGGACCTTACTAATTCTACTATGGGTTTCTTTTGTTTTTTAACGAATTTTCTGCCGTAACGCCATCTGTGAGAAAATTGTTTCTTTAGGTTTGTATATTTTTCAATTTTAAACAAGATTGAATGAAATTGTATTCTCTTGAGTGTTATAATTTGAGGATAGTTTAGAGGCTACATTTTTGGTACACCTTATTTTTTTGTTTAAAAAACATGAAGAGTATAATATAATAAGTTATAGTTGTATATATCATAATAAAATGTGCATTACATGTGAAGTATTTCAGACCCAAACAATATTATTCCTATGATCATGTAAACACCCAGTGGATATCATAATGAAAATATCGCGTTCAAATGTAACCCTGTATATATTCTATATAACCGTAGTGATCTGGAGAAGGTACGAGTTTCATACAAAACCAAGGGCATTCTTGTTTGGTCCTGAAGCATGTACTCGTATATTTATTATATTTCAATGCACATTGGGCGTTTAACGCTTTTCCCGAAAATATAATTCTAAGCAAACTACGCTCAGAAGGATATTTTTAGTAGCAGTAAGAGAGAAATACTGTCGCCTTGCCTATTTCAGCCGCCCAGCAGGAATGTGAGCATTGCAACTTTCCGGTTTTGAAGTGTAAACGTGCTGGTAAAATTACAGAGACGGGCACAGTGGCAGTGCCCCTCGAATCTTTGTGACTTAAAGTTCTGAGTAGTCTGCAACTGTTATGGACAGGTAAACGACACGTTTACCACCAGGCTCCCGATTTGTTCGTCCCGTCACTATTGGTAGCATAAAAAATAAAACTATGTCTCTGATAAACTACACCTACAAGAAACAAGTTTGTGATCTCTTGGTTTGTCAACCTGCTCTAAATTTTATTGAATTAAAATGATGGCCTTTATACCGCGTCCACAGTGTACAATAAACCTTACAATCGTCGGCTAAACTAAATTATGCCAAAGCAGCGTTCGACATGGTTCTCAGTGGCGGCTATTACGCTGATAATGGCAACGCGGCGCACGCGTCGGAATTAGCTCACTCCCGTAATTGGACCTCGCAGCCTCCGACAGCGACGCAGCCTTCACGTCGGCTATGTGAAGAGGTCGGCAACATTTTTAGAGTCGACGCATTGGATTTGGGACACTACAGAGCTACTTAAGGGAATATGCAAAAAATCTTTATAAAGTGGTTGTACAGTCTCAGTATGGAGTACTAAAAACCGATCTCAAAACTTCGTGGAATTACATCTACTTGCCAAGTTTTATTCGAATCGGTTACCGGAAAATGCACGAAAACGGATTCATCCCCGAGTTTGTCAACCTTAGAGGTGGAATATTTTCTTCAAATTAAAATGGGACCATTACTGGTTACCCTCTTTCCAATGAAAAAATAATCGTCAAATTCGTTCTCAAATCTGGAGTTATCGCGTAACATACATACAAAAAAACAAAACAAACAACATACAGTCGAATTAAGATCCTCCTCCTTTTTTGAAGTACTATAAAAAGCAGCTAGCAAGCTACAGTTTTTGTACCTATTTTGCATTACTTGGAAATTGGAAAAAAAAAATAAAACTATAAAAATATGAATCAAATCAAACATCTTTCGCTAGTATCTGGTGTTGAACACCAAAGGAAAAACTTATAGAAGTATGGCCTATGCCGCAACAACACAGCTTATAAAAAAAGAACATGCCGAAATGTTGGAAAGCTCCTGGTCGGTTGCGTGCGCGCAGCCGTGGGAAGCGCGCGGTGAAAATGCCACGGATAGCCGTCATTTGAATTTAGTAATGGCCGTGAGCTATTTGGTTTTATCTGCTTGTATTGTGTTCGTAACTATTGTTTTGAGATTTTAATACGGCATGCATATAAGATAGTTCACAACAAAGATTGCTAAATTGCTGTAGTTTTACATTAGAGATTAAACGCAAAAAAAAGTCAGAAGCAAATTAACATAAATTACTTCTTGTAATATATCATTACTTCAATGAGGACGAACGATATTCACTTAAAACGAAAAGTTGTGTTCAGTACAGTGTAGGATGTAGTTGTAATGCTGAGCTAAATTTTTATGTAATCATTGGTTTTAGCGATGACCTACGGCTCTGAGACATGGTCACTTACTATGGGCTTCATAAAAAGCTCAAAGTCAGTCAACGAGCTATGGAGCGAGCAATGCTCGGTATTTCGCTACGTAATCCAATCAGAAATTAGGAGATCGTTGGGGAGGCCACACACACACGCACCCACGCACGCACGCACTTACGCACGCACGTACGAACGCACGCACGCGCGCGCGCACACACACACACACACACACACACACACACACACACACACACACAC
>NW_020653853.1:16385229-16480059 GCF_003589595.1 Hyposmocoma kahamanoa | reverse complement strand
ACACACACACACACACACACACACACACACACACACACACACACACATACACGCCAACTTATATCAGTAATTTACAGTTATGTAACTCTATGAACTAATAAAATGATACATATCTATGAACTCTATTTATAATGTACCAATTAAAATTTATTTTTTAAGAATGCTGTTGGACCTTATAAAATTTCTAACAATTCCGATAGAATGACAGCATTACGTGTACCGAGGGCGTAGTAGTGCGGGACAGTTTACATAAATGGTAGCGACAAAAAGTCGCTAATCGGCGACCAGAGACGAGAAACCGTGTCAAGTTTGACGATAACAAGCCATTGTTGGCGAACACAAAACAATCCGCTAGGCGTGTCCTTTTCTTTTAAATATTCATACGTTTTCATGACATTGATTTTGTTATCTTTAGGATTCCTCTGGTAATTGCAAAGAATTATTTACTGGGAAAGGAGATGTCGTCGCCTTACTTTCTCAAACTCGTATCTTATAAAGAGTTTAGATAAGAGATTATTCAGAAGGTGGCAGAACTTTCTATTTATTTTAAATTTCTTATCAAGGGGGTTAATTGGGATGCCTTACTTTAAGAATAGATAATAAGCCAGTGTGTGAATATGAAGGAAATGTGATGTGAAATCAGCCTGCAAAATTTGTATATAGAATCCATTATCCATAACAGTTGCAGTGCCACTCAGAGCTTTAGATCTTACTCAGAGCTTTAAAGCACTTGTGTCATGGATTTCCACAACATATTTACTTATTAGAAGTACTAAGGTTTAGTAGCGTAGACCTGCCATAAGAATGACGACACGTTTTTTCGTGCTAGTCCTCTTAAAGAAAATTATATCTCATGCTAATTACAATAGAAAACTCTTTGCAATTTAATAATAATAATAATAAATAAGTAAATAATTTATTTGGCATCCAAGGCCCACCTGTTAGTAAACACAGACAATCTTAACTTATGACTATTATTAGAAAACACAGAGATAAAACATAAAACACACATTATTACACTCGAGGCGCTGACTACCCCATCATCTCACCAGAACCTGGATGCAATGACGAAGCATCGGCGCATCGAACTTAGCCACAAACGTTTTCAGGACGCTGTTAGGACTAGAACGCAGTCTAGAGAGTAGTGACGCCGTCTTTTTTCGCATCACAGCAAAAAAGTCATCTACTTCCGCTTGAGTAAATATTGATGATGAGCTATAGTGTCGCAATAGTCCCAACACCATCCTGAAACCGTTATTATATTGAACGCGCAGGGCGCCGAGTGCCTTGTGCGTATAGTTAACCCACAAACCACCCGTGTAGAAGGATTGACAATATGCCAATAATAATAAAGTTATTTTGGCTTCCTCACTACATCGGGCGAATCTATGTGCCAACGTATTACATCTGGCAGCTAACGCCCTACGTTCCCGATCAATATCAGTTTGGTCTTTAAGATCCTCCGTCAAGTGATGTCCTAGGTATTTAAATTTGCACACCCTATTTAGTGCCACCTCATTAAGATTAATTCTCGGTTCATAAGACATCACTCTACCAGTACTGCTATACTCACTTATAAAGATACTGCTATTCTCACTTATATATCGCGCACTTTCAACTCGTCGGTCGTGCTAGCCCTACAGGGATCGCAAAAACGATAAACTCACTCTTGACATAATTGTATACAAGGCCGTGAGTACTCGTATATTGCTCAAGAACCTAAGGAGATCCGCAATTGAGCCAGCCGTTGGACCCACCAGCACCATATCGTCATCATAACTGATGTTATTTAAAAGAGTCAATTATATCATCACTATTAACGTTTAAGTGCACAAGCACTTAATGACGTTTGCGTGATTGATACTAGGCTGTTGATTATTCCTAGTAGGTACCATCTATTGTTTGTTTTTTTCGATGGATTCTTATGAATTCTATTTCTTTGACTGTACTCTGGTTCTCCATAACGTTCAAGAACCAACTATTTTTGCTAAATGAAGGCCCACGTAAAATTGCGCAAAGAAACAGCTATTACTGTATTATGGGCACCTACCTAAACCAATAATTATATTAAATTTATAGTATTTAAATTCCGATACACATTTTTCATTCTCTAATATGCATCAATGTTTTTATACACGCTGGTCATTTAAGGCTATTCTTGACCTGACCTCCCTTAAGTCGTCGTCAATTAGATCGTGGCAATTTCGCCTTAAAATTGTTTGCATTTAAAATATGTAGTTTTGAAGATTTTCCATGTACTTTTGTAAAGCAGTAGAGTTTTAGTAACAGTAGAGCTCCTTGTGAAAGAGTTCGTCTGGGGAGGTACTGCCAGATTACCTATTTCTGCCGCCAAGCAGTGTGAACATTACTACGTTTCCGTATTGAAGAGTAAACTCCCAGTTACACGAGGCGAAAGATTTCGCGAGGCCGCCGCGCGGCGACCGCCCTATTATCACGCCTTCACGTACATTAATGGTGAGTCTGAATTCTATTTGCTAGGCAACAATATTTAAATTCCTCTGAATAATACAAACCTGCGGCTGCCGCCCGGCCACCGTGCAGGCTGCCGCGTAGACCGAATTCAAGCCAGACTCGCCTGCGTGCCCGGAACGCTCATTTAAGTTCAAACGCAAAAGCTAAACAAATAGAGCGTATTTTGCTGTTACAGAGAAGCACGCAGTCGCTGCACGCACGAACGCGGACTCCGCTCTTAGACCGCGCGGCGGCCGCGCGGGGTGAGCGCGATTAAATTAGTGTCGAATAATTGCACCCTTAAGGTGCTGGTGAAATTACATAACGTCTCAGAGTGGCGGGCGCATAAACAGATTTTTTTATATAAATCTGTTACGGGCAGGCGTGTCGCTTACCACCAACCACACGATTTGTTAATTCCTGTTACTTGGACTTGTAAGTACTTACAATAATTATGAATACCATTGTCACTTCACACGCTGTCTACCAACGCGCATGATGTAACTGCTTTTAGAAATTATTCTTATTATGCGGCTTTATGAATCTTACATTAAATAACGACATAACTGTTTTAGACACGTAGGTATCACAATTAATATTATTTCCACAGTGTGGCTTTATAGTGGGATGGCGACATCCCGTGTATTTTGTGACCCAGTGTTTTTGACGACGTGCATTAAGGAGACCTATCAATACTTGTGATTCAATAATCAAAGCATCAAAAAAGCTAATTGAGTTCAGACTGTAGAAGCTGGGGTTATATAGTTGATATAGGTTATGTTTATAACATTGTCTTGTATTTCGCTTCAAATGTCTGTTCGTAGTAGCAGAAAACAACAAGTTTTCAGTTTATTCCCAAATCCGCCAAACTCAGCCACATTTAATATAACATATCATGTTCTGCAGCAATGAAAATGAAGAAAAATTAAATCTGCCCAAATGGCAGAAATCTGCCACAGATGGTCACACTGTTCTCAATATCAACGAGACATTGACATTGGCAAGCGGTCTCTTGTCAAAACGTACCTTTGCAACTTTCATTATCTCTCATTTAAATATTGTCTAAATATTTTTGTCACATTGTGTTTTATTTTTTGCTTTATGTTATTACTGTTTAAATTGATTATTTAATTAGTCTTTTATAGCTTAAATGTTTTACGTGTGTAAAAATTTTTTCAATGATGCTTAAAATGAAACGTATGTACAAGAACGTTACCTAATCTATGGTCGAACTAAATCAATAGCGTTGTGCTCTTGTATCTATTCTAAAATACAATGTTTTACAATTTTTTTATTCCCGACTACTAAAAATATATTGATAACTAGGCATAAACTAAAACGCAAAATTATACTAGCAAAGTCCATGAACGGCTCTTCGTCGTTATTGGAGCAACTTTCGACGTCATTCTGTGTCTCAATCACAATCAATTAATCACAATATTTTGTTGTTAAATTTGCTATCAAAGTAAACTTCGATAATAGTGAACAAAATTGAAATCAAAACGCACACAAATAGAAACGTGCTCCAACAAAAAATAATTCAGAATAGACAAAAATATAAACAATTTATCATTGGGTTATCCGAAAGCGTAACTACCGACAAAAAGTAAAAGTCGGGGCCTTTTTATCGGCTTCGTCGAATTTGCTTCCAGGTTTACGTAAGACCCTTTCAATTTTGACTGCTGACGCCACTGAAGCCCTAAATGAGCAACTAATACAATAATTACAGTATGATAGTTTTAATTCCTTCATTATTCCTTCTTGTCTGGAGATCAAAATAAGTTATTTCTGGGGAATTTTTAATGCTTGTTATTAAAAATGGAGTATTAAGAATTAGTATTATAAAATCGTGTGCCCGCGCTGCCGATTGTCTTACGTTACGCGTAGGAAGTCACGGATCGAATCACGATCCGCGAAAAACATCACTCACGATGTTTTATTGTTAATTGATGAGCTTGTTTTGAGTGTAGGCTACGGAGAGATTATGATCTGCGTTTATAATATCGTCTATCATTAGAACGTAAGTACAATTTTCGTAACGCCACATTTTTTTTTATACAGCAAAACAAATCTTTATAACAAATTACAATCTAACCATTTTACAAAACTAATAAGCAAATTTAATTTAATTTAATATAATTGTCTGAAATAAAAGTTACTTATTTATAGAAATTGTCCATCGACAAAATACCTTTTGATATTAGTTAAGAAGACACTTTATTTGTGTTCATAGTCTAATTAACACTGGCATTAATATTTGTTATATTCACTATAACTTAACTACACTAAGGGCGCGTTCACATTATGTCGTGACGACAGATAGTCGTGCAGTTTAAAGTGTCGTAGCTTGTACATTTAAATGAATTGTATATTTAAATGAAGCTGTTCACATATAACACAACGCGATTAACTGTCGTTCATGACTTTTTTTACGTTACGACGACAGACTGTCGTGACAGTGGGAAGAGCTACAACGACGGTTGTCCGACAATAAATAAAACGTCACGAAAAAATATGACGACCGATAATCGGTGCTTCAAACGATTCTGTCGTGCAAACGACAAGGCGGCTGCTGTGAACCGATAAATTGTCGTCACGAGGTGGGAACAGCTAGACACGACAGTCCTTCAAGAATAAAATAAACGTCGTCAACACAGTCACGATAGACAGTCGTGATATGGGAACAAGCTAGACGCGACAGTCGTCCAACGATAAATAAAACGTTAAAAAAAAGTTAGCAAGTGCCAATAGCCTGTAATTTTACCAGCACCCTTAACCTTCAAAACCGGAACTCAGTAATGCTCACATCAGCAATTGGCGGCAGAAATAGGTATGTTCTCCTTTCTCTTTTCTTACAATTGATATGAGAATAGTATTTTCAATAACAGAATATAATATCAAACAACTCCACTTATTCAATAAAGCACATAATACGTACCTACATATGAGTACACACTCGTGCATAACTCCCAAGTTAAGATTTCAATTAACAGATCATTACACCTTAATGCATTTGAAGAATTGTTTCCAAATCTTATCATTGAATCTAAACGGTTTATTTAAAACTAAATGGGCTACGCGCATGCGCTAAGTAATAAAAACAAAAAGCTGATAAAAACGTGCCGACCTCTGCAATAGAGTTAATTGATTGAAAAAAAAACTGTATAGCAAAATTTACTATGGACTGTCGATAAGTTTTTTCTTACGTCCGCTCGAGCAACGGGTGTGAAACAAACAGATTCAACGCAATAAGATGGCGTATTATGAAATAAAGACAGCGTTGTTTTATTAATAAGCAAAGAAGTTCAAAGACTGCGTCGTGAATAAGGCTGGGAGACTCTAGTTAAGGGCTATAATAATAAAGAACCTTATATCGAAAACGATTTGTATCGATATGTTTAAAACCAGCAAATTTACATATTTGGCTCCAAATAAAAGATTAATTAAAAATGCCACCATCACGAATAATACGAACAAATAAATATGAACTCGAAAAGTATAGATCGGTTAAATAACAAAAAAAATAACGTATCGAATTGATTGCGTAAAAATAGAGTGAGACTCTAAAACTAAGACAAACCGAGACTGCACAGCTGGTGTTGCGTTAAAGAGCTGAAAAGGGTGTAGGGAGAGCGTACGACGGAGACGAATGAGACAACTCGATGCTTGATTAACACTGAATATAATAAGTAATAACATTGATGTAAATACATGGTGCTTAACAATAACAATTCTTATACTACAAGGGAATAAAAGGATATACATTGCGTTCCGATCGAGTGCCGACGCGACTGGTTGCTCTGTAAACGGCAATGTATTGCATAGTGAGGAGTTGACGGAACAAAAGAACAGCGCACAAGTTTGTTACGTGAATGAAGGAATTAGAGCAATCGTTTTAGAAACCAGCCACACGACAAATTTCAGCAAAAAGCGACCAAAGAGATTGCACTGTGTTTAATCGGTTTCGAAAACTACAATTTAACAGGTTTTTTAATGTCGAGACGGACGAAGTAAATAACAGAAAATACAAAAAAAATCTATATAAAATACACAAAACCTAGAGAATCGTGTTGAGAAATATCATTTTTATTTTTGTGATGCAATTATTGTACTATAAATAGAAAAACAATAAAGAAATATAAGAAATAATTTTAGTAATTAAGTAATTAACATTGGTTTCCAACTTACAGGAAACAAGATAATAAAGGTGTAATTTACTCTCAAAGACACTATTACATCAGGGAAAGTAGAAATAAATATTTATTCTTATTGACGACCTCGGTGGCCCAACGGCTTTTTTTATATGGACGTTGGCGCTAGATGAGGAGGTCGCGGGTTCGAATCCTGGTAGGGCTTTCCTGGATCTGGTCTGGGTGTTCTGGAAAGTGCCTTAGCGTGAATTGCGTTGCTCTGATATAGGGTCCCTAGTTTGAGACCAGGCAGTTGGTGTGATTTTCTGGCAAATTATTATTTTCCATTTGTAAGGTTTCACCACTGCTCATTGACACCACACCCAGCAAGTGTAAATCTGATCCGAATATATTATCCGGGATAACTGGATATGTTATCCGGGATAGTCAGATATATCAGGGGGCGCAAGTTAAGGTAGTGACATTGGTATTGTGGAGGAAAAGATCAATCAGCCGCAGTCGATGGCCAGATTTCTGCCGGTTATGCAACGCGTGACAAAAAGTAGGTAGTAAGTTAGTTAGTTATTTGAGTAGGTTGAAGATATTGTTGATGGTATTGCCTTAGTGCTGCCGTAGATGTTCATATTGATTAGTCTTCGTTCATAGAAAGCGAGTTGTATAATTTCGCTGTTGGTCAAAAATAGTGGCCCAATCCACAATAGTTCCTTTATGGCTTAATGAAAAGTAGTGACGGACATGTATGTCTGTGGACGGACATAACGTTAATACGAGGAATAAAAATAAACTAGCTGTTCTCAACAGTCGCCTTTACAAAGTCACAAATTAATTGAAGGAGCAATGTACGCTTCTATAATAAGATTCCGGTTGATATTTCAAATTTGCCATTTATGAGGTTTAAAACTATTAAGTTAAATAGCTTTTGCGTACTTGGATGACAAAAATCCGTGGTAGTGACCCGTTAAGCTGTAGGTATTGTCGGTCTAAGATGATTGAAATAAATATTGCAAATGATAAACGCATTCAAATGTATATTTACAAAGAGCAACCCCTAGAATTTTTTGCTCATTCTTCTCAGGGAAATCTGCCTTACGGATGAGTACTGCGAGTAGATTATAATCAATGTGACTATTTCAAGTGTGATTAAAATAAAGATGTTTTGGGTTTGAGTTTCACTTATTACTGAGATGTATTTAGAAAATACTGAATTTTATTGTGAATGGGACACCGAGTTTTTCATTTGTTAAAATAATCACATGACAACGTTGAGACTACAATATTAACAATTCTCAATTTTGCATCGGAGAAACGTATCAAGATTTTAAAACTATCTTTCTAGTGAATTAGATGCTTTTGAGGTAGGCCACTATTCTAACTACGGTAAAGTGTGTATTTTTGTAGTGCATTTTGTTAAATTTCCTTTGATGTAACTGGACACTGGAAACCGGACAATAAAAGCAACAAAAAGAATATTCCGATGTGTCGATTACGTGGTGTGTTGGCGATCGGGCAAGTTGCTGTTGCGTCGAGAAGTCGGCGGCAGCGGCGGCGCGGCGGTCTCGCGTCGGAGCGTCATCGTTGAGCGGTCGGCGGTCGTGATTGCGGCGCGCGCGCTGCCGTCACGCGCCGTGCCCTCTGCACGAGCGAACAGACACGGACTTAGCTTGAAATCAGTCTTTCTCTCTTAGATTTAAGTTGGTGGAGTCAATGTCATTCTGTATCCCGCAAAGCATTATTAACAAGGAAGTACGTATTGCTTTTTTGTGCAAAAACAACACTATAAATTAATAAAGCATATAGTTAAATAACCCCTGATTCATACGAATTCGCTACGGTGAAATATTCTGCAAAGCAGCACAAAATTCAGTCAACTACAAGAATCCTCACTGAAAGTTATTCGCTTAAGATTACACTCTTACGATGCTATCCTAATTGTCAAACAGAATAAATAACTTTTTTTTTATTTGTGTCAAACACAACATTATGTCCCTTTTATAAAAAATCTATAGTACCAGAATTTTATAAATAATTATAATGGCTAAGACGACTATAATATGGTATTTTGTTGAATTTCTAATGATAACATTCTTGTTTATAATAATATGTATATTACTAGAATTTATAAATTCAACATTATAAGTAATGAAACTATTATTTTCTTTGGACGGGATTTAGAAATCGCGTATATTTGTTTTTTTAAACAAAACAACGTTTCGGGCCCTTTACAGGTCCCATAGTCACAGCTGATTCAATCTCACTCACTTAATCGCGTATATTTGTCTGAAAAAAGAAAAATACGCGACTTAGATCCGAAAAAATTGTGTCATTTCCTAAGTGTAACATCGCGAAAACCTATGAACTCGATATTAACTTTAGTATTTAAACGGAGCTTAGAGCCATTACTATATAAATCTATGTTAAAGGTTTATTTTAGATACTTCCAACGAACACTATTCCAACTTTAGGACCTGTTTCTATTTTGTTTTTTGTTTCTTTATTTTTTTTCACAAAATTCGGTTTTTTGTTTTTTTTTTCCAATTTTGTTTTTGTTTCTATGTTTTTTTTTCACAAAATTCGGAGAGCATAATACTAGTAAATAAATATGTCTGTTTACAAAAATAACAGAAAACCAAAATATAAAGTTGGCGTAGTGTTCATTGGAGATATCGATTTGTGCCACATTATTTATTTAGAAGTTGCACATTCAATTGAAGTTAACTGTCCTTCTTCGGATGAAAACCACAATCCATATTCTGCGACGATATCAAAAACTAGTCTCCTGAGAACAAAAAACACACGCAACGGTAAAGCCAGATTAATTTTGTTTTTATAAAACTCGAACCGGTCAAGTGAGGCCCTGTGCAGAGCTCGCCACAGGCGATAGTTTTCCCACGGTCCCCGGCGGCCCGCTCGGCGGCCAAGTATAGCCCGACATTTGCATGCCCGCCCCTCACTCCTACCGTATTACCCGACCAGATAGCATCACTCTCCATCTACAATCATTTTAAAGTAAGCAACACACTTTTACACTCGACAGGGTTATCACCGACGGTCAATTCATTTCATAATAGATGACCAAGATCTTATGTGTACTGGTTAAACTAGATAGGTGCTGCGTAGTGATTTATCGTCTACCATTAGTGATGCCGACGTGATCGCCGTGGTGAGAAGGTTGTACCTACACAAGATTTGCATAACATCTGAGAACATGCGTTCATTTTTCTATAGCGCAAGAACAACAGAAAGCCTTGAGAAGAAGTAAGTGGTCTATTTAAAGAAGTCATCATTGTTGTAATTTATCCCTATTTACAATTTACTCTTTTTGGACCTGAGATTATTAATCTGTTTTCGATATAATGTTAAAGAAATATCTTTTTGAATAAAGCAAAATGGCGGTAGTTTTATTGTTTAAAGGAAATAACAAAGAAAAATGACACTTTTACTACATTAAACATCAAAACATAATGTACTTTTTCTTTTTCTTGTTGTATCGGTGGCATAAACTTGCCGCCCTGAACTATGGGACGTGTTTGCCATTGTGGAGAAAGAATTTGCCAATCGGTGTAAGGTTCTCGCTGAATGTTGCCCACGGTTCGCCAAAGGAACAAGGATTTTGAATAGTACCTCTTACGAGGAGACTCCGTTCATACACCCTAATGTACTTAATAATATACCGCAACCCAAAGTATATTTATTTTTTACTTATGGCACAATAACAGACATCGGACATAAGAAAAATTAATACAGTACTCATATCTGTGCCCAATTATAACTGTGGGCAACATTCAAAATTACTTAAACAGACGCTAAATTAATTATTATTATTATAAAAAAAACAAAAATAATACATTATTCACCTTACAACAACGCAAGAAGTGACCTTTTAAAAGTAGGGACACCGTAGTTGAAAATATCGCAATCAGAACATATTTCGTTGTAATACCCATTACCGACACATCCTATACAGTGGCTTATTTTGTAATACATAATATGTTGTCGTTGATTACGGGCGCACAGTTCAAATCGGAACTTTGAACAGGAACATCTCTAGTAAGCCACTGTCAGATAGTCCATTGTTAATTTTAAGCAGTGTACTTGATAAAATCACTCATCCACTTAAGTTTTTCCAAAGAAGTTTTTCAAGCGATCATCGTATTCCCGTATAAGATCATTGCAGCGGTCTCTTTGATGTTGTATATCCATTTTCATCATCAGTGTTTAAAAATGTTTCTGACAAAATAATTTTAAATGGTAAGTTTTTTTTATGTCCATAATGTATACCGATTTCTCCAACTTAAACTTTAAGGTTATTGTACGAATGCAAAATAAACTATTATTAATTTTGTATTTGCTTCTTAAGTTTCTTATTTAGTTGAAGATTTTCGGTTAACCGCGTAAAGTGAAAGACAGTGCATTGGCATTATTGGTATTACGTCTTTCTGGCTTCTCAAACTGGTAGTCAAACTTTTGACAGACAATCACCTGCTTAATGGGTTAAGTGTTTAACCCATGCATTCCTTATTTGATAAATGATTATTAGAAACTGGAATAAGCAGTGTGTATTTAAGTAAAGCATAGTCCAATAAATGAACACATAATGGCCGAATCAAGAAAAAAGTTTCAAAGGTTTCTTATAGATGGCGCTACTGCAAAAAAGTCGTTAAAAATTTAAAACAAAGATCTACAACGAGCATATGGGGAAATTTGTAAGATCTGCGTGATTCGTTCCGTAGCTCAGATGGGAGAGCGATTTCCCCGGTATGGCAATGTCGCTGGTTCGAATCCAGCTGATCGGAGGAATTATTTTTTTGTGTTTGTTCGACCTTTGTATCACAATAATAATCACAAATTGTGTGCATAATCTGCAATCTTAGAATAACTGTATTGCATTTTGTCATAAGTACATTTTTGTTGTACGTAAAAATGAAACTATTTTCCGAGTTCTTAGGTTTTCGCGATGGTTTAGATTAGATTAGATTCAGATTAGATTAGGTAGACACATTAGAATTAAAACTATTTCATTCTGATCTTTTACTACCTAAGACCTGTAAAAGGATCCGAAACGTTGGTTTGTTCAAATAATCTCAGTACAGAGTGCCGAAAAAACCGACCTCAAAAGCCATTAATACCACCACTAGTTAGCCACCCTTAGAGGTGGATTAGATTTTCTTCAAATTTAAATGGGAACACTACTGAGATACCACTACCGATTTTGATTATTATTTTTTTTGTTAGAAAGAGGTTCTAACAAAAAAGAATCGTCAAAATCGGTTTACAAATAGTTATTAAAGATTAAACTATCGCTCTCGTTATAAAAAAAACATACAGTCGAATTGAGAACTTCCTCCTTTTTTTAAAGTCGGTTATAAATATACAACGCACCTTTAAAAAGAAAGTGACTTAAAAAATTTTTAAAAATTAGTTACTACCTTATAACGACTTTAAAAATAAGGTTCATAAGGTCGTTAACTTGGAACTGACTCATTAAGATTCTACATGGGTCCCTTGTTTGGTCAAAATATCACATTCATTTTGCGTTTGTCAATTGTCAAAAGGTTGAAATTTTGTGTTGAGTCAAAATTCATTTTCATTCTAAATCCCTAAAAAAGTAACTTTCATTCTAAATCCCTAAAACAATCACTTTCATTCTAAATTCCTAAAAAGTCACTTTTATTCTGAATCCCTAAAAAAGTCAATTTCTTCCTAAATCCCTAAAAAGTAACTTTCATTCTAAATCCCTAAAAAAGTTACTTTCATTCTAAAGGTGCTACATGCATTTGCGATTTAGATTATTAAATATGTTTAATCTTTTTCTTATCGTATCCATGACATTCACTAAAATGTTTGCCATCGTGGTGAAAGGTTTGCCAGTCGGTATAAAGTACTTGCCGATTGTGCCAGGGTGTGCCAGATTGACAGGAAAGGAATGGTCGTCGTCAGAGGATGAATGATTTTACCTATTTTCTCAAGTACAGCGGTGCTTTTCATGTAAAGGCCTATTATGGTAAAAGACTAAACCATCGGCATGATTTCCAAAAGATTGTCAATTTTGAAAGTAAAAAAGAAAACTTGTAAAATTATCTTCGTAAAGCTACAATTACCTGGCATCTCGAAGGGTATAATTTGTCTACTAAAGAAGCGTCTACGCGATCATTATGATTCTCTCGTCCCGCCCATAACGTAAGACTTAAATTAAATTAAAGTCAGTATTCGTTCACAGAAAAAAAAGTTGATCAATACAGGTATTAATGACTTCTTAAAGGAATTGTTCATTATGGAAGCGTAATCGAAACTTGAGAAGCCGGTTTTAGATTTCTTGAAAACTTAAATTTGGGTGTTTTTGAATCTTTAACTATGAATTAATTTGAATAACTACACAGTAGGGCTTGCCACCGGGAATTCCCGGTTCCGGAAACACCGGCAAATCCCGGAACTGGCTAGGTGCAATCAGTCCTGGTACCGGATTATAGATTCCCGGTACTCCCGGTTATAGCTACCTAATGAGCTATAAGTAATAATAGCCTGTTGGCAACTTCGCTCGGTCGCACGTTACTGCCATTTTAATGCTACTTAAACTGATTACTTAACTACAATATGATTTTACTATATTATGTTATGTTAAAATTAACAGTAACTATCTCTCAAATAGATATTTTAAATAAAAACCTTTACTTTGATTTGAAAATGAAATTTTTCTTTATTATTTACGGCGTTATTATTACGTAAATTATTGAATAGATAACCCGGAAAAAATATACTTACTGGTTACAGTTTAAGCTTTTCAAGAAGTACCGGGAATACCGGGACTACCGGTACAGAGCTGAGCCTAGCATCGGGAATCAAAATTTTAGGAATCGGACAGGTTCTGCAAGCCGTACTACACAATATGTTAAAAGGAACTTGATTACCTTTGAAGGGGTTCCATGGTATGGCTATGAGAGTACTGCCACCTTATCTATTTCTGCCACCAAGCAATAATGTGAGCATTACTGCGTTCCAGTTTGGAAGGGTCAGGGTGCTGGTGAAATTATAGGCACATGGGACTTGTTATGTCTCAGGGTGACGGGCGCAGTGGCAGTGCCCCTAAGATCTTTGCGACTTAAAGCTCTGAGCGGCACTGTAACTGTCATGGATAGGCGTGTCGCTTGCCACCAGGCGCACGACTTGTTCGTCCCGTCACTTGGTGTTATAAAAAAAATAAAAAACAATGAAAATGTTTTTTGTATTGTGTTTTTACGTCTTCAGTGAATTATTAACGACTATGTATGCAAAGCTTATTTATTAACGAGTCAATAAATATTGTGGGTTTTCTTAAACAGCTTTTTATTATTGAAAGCCTTTTCCTTTGCAATCAATCAATCGTTTCCCTTATGGACAGATTAATTGATTTTGTAAATAATCGAGCTCATATACAAAGTAATTAATTTTTTTTTATTAATGTATCTTTATTTCCTGGTAAGTGCGGTCAGGAGCTGAAAGTACGATAGATTGATTTTAAAATTAATACCGACGGTGATTAATGCTTCAATGTGCACATTAATCAATTATTAATCTTACTTACTAATTTAAATGGCTGCCCAAAATACGCCACAACATGGCTTCCATTACGCGAGTATTTAATGATAATGATGAAAGTTGGATAAATTTCTCAACAAAAAGCTAGCAAGTAAATGATAGATTACACACCATCTTTCAGTAGTGTTAACAATGTAGTATATCGTATATTTACGGAGACCTTTTATTTTGGTGGTATTACACATTGAACATTTTTTTAATACCACCAAACCATTTGTTTTTTAGTTCATTTCTTTTCACGTTTCTTTTTTATTATTTTATTTGTGTTTAAAAGAATACCAAGTACTTTATCGTTCTTTTTCAAATTATGTTTATTAGTGGAAAGTTTGCTGGTTTAAGTGATAACTTTTTTGTACTATAATCTTGTACACAAATTGTAAACTGTTTCCCAAACAATAAATAAATAAACATATCCAGCCAGAATAAATTAGGCCCGGAGAAGCCGGGTATATGTAAAAAGGGGCTCAATTAAAGGGCAGGTTAACCTCCCGCGCCAACAGATTTTTTTATGAAACCAAAGCAAGTCATGCGCCAGTCCATAGCGTTGCAGTTCCACTCAAAACTTTAAATCGCAAAATCTGAGGGGCACTACCAATGCGTCCGTCACCATGAGACATAAGGTGACAAGTCTCATGCGCATGTAATTTCACGCACATTATTACTTAGCGGCAGAACTAGGTAGGGTTGTACTTCCCTGGATGAATTCTTTCACAAGCATTAGAGACTGCAACTAAAAAATTTAGGTAGTAATGTAGCTAGGTAATTGGAGTAGGTAGTTAGGTAATGTTCTTAGAAAGCAGCGGTGACGGTGTTGGGATTCGCTGTCTTGGTGGTTCATCTTGGATGGTATGGAGTTGTGATTGAAGTGGAGTTAGTTATATATTTCTTCCCCTGCGCGTTTAAATTTTATATTATATATTATTATGTGTACAGGTCGTTCCGCGGTTGTGGGATACGAAAGGAAAGTACTTTAAATACTGTATATAGGATATTTTGCTTCAAGGAGATAATATTTTATTTTTAAAATTAAGTAATACTGCATTTTATAAAGTTGCCTGCTTCATCTGGGAATGGAACCGACCAAATGTGAAAAAATAAACACCTGTTTTTTTTTATGATACCAATCGAAAGGGTCAATTATAAGGATTAATTTCTTTTAATTAACATAGTATCTCAAAGTAAAGGAATACTATGACATTCTTCGTTTAATTAAAATTAAATCTCCGTGGTGGAGTGGCTTGCACATCGGTTTTCAGGGTTTCGCCATATCTGAGGGCCCGGGTTGGATCACCGGTCGGTAAAATGTAGAAAACTTATTTATTAATTTTATTGTATGTCACTATGTTTTACTATCATGATATTCAATTCTTTTTTTGTGAAATGACTCCACTATTTTGTTAGAATTAGAAATAACAACGATCGAATATTTAGAAAAATTCATTCAATCCGTCTGGAGCCGTCACCCTCAGGCAATCCGTGCTACATGCTCTGACAATTAAGCCACAGAACGTACCAACTATCTAACTAAACCAACTTTTTTGTAATTTCGCGGGTCTGGGTGTTTGCGGTACCGTCGTTGTGTCCGATTTTCATAACACAGTGCTTTAATTACTTACGTTAGTATCGGAGCAATTTATGTGATGTTGTTTAATATTTATATTTATATTCGACATAATATAATTAACTTAATATACAGAAGGTGGATGTATACAACTTCTATTATTTTTCGTGAATATACGCATAATACCTATTAATATAAGTACCAAACATAAACTGAATGTTCTTGGAAATTGTCTACACAAGGCAATGATTTACACTTCGACAAAAAGATTAGTAAATTGTCATCAAACAAAAAGTTAATTCAAAAGTTATTTCGCGTACTTTGATAAATAAACTCCTCTCAATCAAACAAATATTATAAATGGTTATTGAACAAACATCTATGTATAGCGCGACCGCTTAAGTTTCTTAGAAAGTCTTCTCAAAAAATCTGCCTCGCGAATGAGTAGTAGAGTTTAATCAATTTGATGATTTCAAGTGTAGTGTACACAATGTAGATATTTTAAACTCGATTGTTGAATCTTACCCAAAAGAAATGTAAAATTTTCATTTTATTAAAAGCCGCCGCCGAGCGGTCTAATACCAACCTACTTTCCACGGCCCCCTCCAAAAATAGAGAAATTGCTGTAATCCCAATGCTTTATAGGCAGTTTAGTAGCAGTCACGTAGCCGTAGAGCTCCTTGACCCTTATCAACGAGTCCGTCCGGGAAGTACTGCCACCTTACCTATTTCTGCCACGAAGCAGTAATGTGAGCATTACTGCATTCCGGTTTGGAAGGTTTAACGGTGCTGGTAAAATTACAGGCACATGGGACTTGTCAACTTATGTCTTAGGGTGATCATTGCGATTAAAAGCTCTAAGTAGCACTGCAACTGCTATGAACAGGTGTGTCACTTACTATCAGGCGCACGACTTGCTCGTTCCGTTACTTGGAATCATGAAAAAGTGGCCTTATTCAAAACTTATCCAGTACCGCAACATACGTCGTTAGTTTAAAAACAATTTCGTGATGATGGCGGCTAGTCTCATTTCCATCGAACTTCGATTTGCAAAGGCGACTGCCTGGTACAAAAAAATGGAACTTTTATTTAAAAAATTTAGTGATTTTATTGAGAAAACAGATCGACTCCCGTTCCCACGGCCTGCCTTCCGGCCGCGGCGAATTTTGACAGATATCCACGGAATCTTTAACTATGTAGGGACAGCAAAACTATTACCTAGGAAAAATGAATTGTCCAAGGTACTGCAACATTAATTATCTAAATGATTGATCGAGTATTTGCCCCGAAAGGGGTAATAGAACACAGCACTGAATTGAACAATAATTTGCGCCCTTTTGATCTTTAATTGATTTGGTATTTGACACGTTAGGTGACAATGAATAGAGACAGCATTCGGCATCCATCGGCATTAAAGAACACTATACATCGTTAATCGATTGAAAATATCTAACGGTTGTTTCCACAACTACGATTAGGTAACAATTGCTTTACAAAGATAATCTCACAAATCCAAACTGACATTGTAAATGCGAAAGTAGCACTGTCTCTTACGTTTTGACGCCTGAACCGCTGAACCATTATTGATGAATTTGGTACAGAGATAGATGGGTCCTAGAAGAAGGACATAGGCTACTTTTTATCACAAAAATAAATCTTAAAGGGGGTGATATAGGGGCTGAAAGCTTGTATGGAGAACCAATAAAACTATGAAAGTTGGTATGGTGAGTAGGCTCTCGAAGTACTTACTCTACGCAAACAAAGTGGTGGGCACCAGCTAATCTCCTATAATTTCAAAATAAAATTTAATATAGCAAGCAATTAATTCTATTATTAAGAAAAATGTTATTTTTTTAATGAAAATAGTGACAGACATAATAATGTTATGTCTGTACGTATTAATATACGAGGAATAAAAATGAATTAGCAGTTCTGACAGTCGTCTTCATAAAGTCTCAAATTCATTTAAGGGGCAATGTTTACGCTTCTATAATAAGATTTCCATTTTTAATTCAAAATTTGCCATTTACAAGGTTTAAAACTACAGTGAAACAAATTTTTTATACTAAAGGTTATATTATACAGCTTCTGCGTACTTGAATGACAAAAATCCGTGCCAGTGACACGTTTATCTCTTGCAGGTAGTCTCGATCTAAGATGTTTGAATTAAATTTTAAGTTTGAATTATTTTTTTTAAATATTATACAATATTTAAAAAAGGAACCCCTAGTGTTTCTTGCTCATTCCTCTCAGTCGAATTTGCCTTACGAATGAGCAGTAGAGTTTAATCATGACGATTTCAAGTAAATTTTGCTTACCTATGAAATAAGTATTATTTTTGACTTTGACTTTGACTGTAGTCTCGATTAACAATAACAAAATTGAAACAATTGTTTAAAATCATTAATAAAGTTTTTTGCAATCAGTACTTTGGGGTAGAATGACCGGCAATTAGCTGCGCGGGCGCCGCGGACTAGTTCTTGAAGCTATCCGCCGGCTTTGTAGCCACCGCTTGGTTAAAACAACTCCCTATTTAACTGTACCATCTTTATACATCATCCCGTGGATAAACCAACTGTAAACGCTTACCTTGGAGTGTCTTTTCTTGTTCACAAAAATAGCCTTTAGAGCCCATACGTTACGCTAGAACAAATTGTCTTGTACGTCGCTTCTTCTTCTACGTGTGGCGCACTATAAATTTCCGGAATGAATAAGAAAAAAATACTATAATTGGTCAGAAATGAATTTATTGTTTCTCAAAATATTCTTCGTCAGCGTTAATGTACTTTTTCATACGAATGAACCAATTTTGAAAACATTTATGCCACTCCTCCGTGACAATCTCTGATACATATTTTTCATAGTCTTCGACAGCCTCTTCAGGTGATAAAAATCGTAGACCGCGTAACTGGTTCTTAATTTTTGGAAATAAATAAAAGTCACAAGGTGCCAGGTCGGGACTGTACGCGGGATGGCTCATAACGTCAACGTTGTTCACCTTCAAAAATTAATTTGTCTGTCTGGCCGTTTGAAAACTGGCATTACCGTGGTGCAAGATGATACGTTTACGGTTACTTTTACGGAGTTTGTCAATAACTTCCGGCAAACAAATGGTCGTGTACCAATCACTATTCACGGTACAACGATTCTCCAAAGCAACAGTAGCCACGTGTCCAGTTTTATTAAAAAAAGAAGCAGTCACGCGCTTAAAGGCGCTTTGCGCGCGCGCCGCTTTGGTTGGTTTCGGCTCATCTCGAAAGACCCATACACTCGATTGCTGCTTTGTTTTGGGATCGTAACTATAAATCCATGTTTCGTCACCTGTTACTATGTCCCACACCAAATTTGACGCCCCTTCATTGGATCTGGTAAGCATCGTATTGCACCAAGAGACGCGATCCGTTTTTTGAGCCTCAGTCAAATTGTGTGGGATCCACCGAGAGCACAGCTTTTTCACACCCAAATGTTTGTGTAGTATTCATTGTATTTGACTCATGCCTATGCCTAAAGATACCCGAATCTCATGGTATGTCACATGCCTATCTGTTTTGATCATACGGCGCACAGCATCCATGTGTTTGTTGTTCACAGCAGTGGACGGGCGACCATCACGAAATTCGTCACTGAGATTCGCACGACCGCGTTTGAATTCTGCAAACCAGCAATAAATAATCGTCTTGCATGGTGCTTCATCGCTAAAAGCAGTTTGAAGCCGAGTGAAGTTCCGCTGAGCTGTTAAATTACACTTAAAGTCATAGAAAATCATACTACGAAAATTTTCACGAGTTAAATCCATGGTGATGTAGACAACCAATTTCTAAAATGACGCCACAATGTAAAAATAAGTGACAGTCAGATGAAACAAACTGTATTCTACAGCCAAAGAGTTTCATTTTCAAATGTTTACTTTTTGAATATTGTTTATGTAAGTGGCCAGTTCCGGAAACTTATAGTGCGCCCCATGTTATAGTCTGTCTTTTTTGAATATGGAGTAAAATGACAGTTTATTGCGCAAAATTGTTGCCCGCTTGCAAGATGCTCGAGTATCGACTGAATGTTGGTTACGAAGGCAATAAATAACCGAATTTGTTTCATTTGAATTATCATGAGCTCATTATTCGTCCAACTTCGAACTGCCTCCGTGGCCGAACGATTACCACGCCGGGTTCGGTTCCCGGGCCGGGAGAAATATTTGTATTTTTTAATTTGTGGTTGTCTATGTGTGTATCCATGACACTCGCGACACAGGGTTTCCCTAGTGCGGGGTTACGTTGAGTGTGTGCGTTATAAACTGCTGGGCGCAGGTTCATTTAATTTCTATAATAATCGTTCTTTGTAAGCACCAATTTTGCACATATTTTGCTTAGTGTACGTCCGGATCTCGTGTAAATGTCATTTATTCATCTGACCCACTATCGGATACTAACCTCCATATTTCATTCACCTTTCCTACCGAGTGACAATTTAAAAAGCCGATCACTTTTCGGCAACCTCAACAGATCTTTCAATTTAAAACTGTTTATTTAGATTTTCGAATCAGACAAAGTGCCACATGCTAGAAGTGTCCGGAGCGGAGTGTGAGAAGATATCCGTGTTCGATTCCCACGCGTGCCACGCGGCGCTTGTGGCGTCGCGCGCTAGTGATGTCTTAGACAGTAACTATTTGGTGTCACGTAATTAATAATTGTGGTATTTATCACGTAACTGTTTGCATGAGTACCTAATTAAGTAAATATTATTATGATCAAGCAAAAGGTAAGCCACTGCTGAAAATGTGACTGCCTTATAGATGTAACAACGGACTGTGTATAGTGAACGAGAACCAATAATAATATTTGTATGCAAAATCACTACTAAATGACTTTTTTCAGTTTTGTCAAATTCAACAAATGTAGGAGAACAAGCTTTTAATTAAAATTTCTAGAAAAATCATAGATTAAAGTATAGTTTTGCCTTCTCCAAATTTTAATTAAAAGTTTTTTAATAAATTATGTTAGCAGAGTATTGCCGATCGAATTTCTTGGTCAGAAATTGTATTGGATAAACGCCTTAATTGTCTTATTGCTTACAAGCACGGTTCGACATTATAAATATTTTTATTTTCTTTGATAATTATCATGATAATATTAGTCAACCGTGTCCTTGGGACCTGTAAAGGGCCCGAAGCGTCGGTTTGTTTGAAAAAACAAATATACGCGATCATATCCGGAAAAACAGTTTCATTTCCTATGTGTAACAATCGCGAAAACCTAAGAAATCGATATATCATGATAATTGTTTAATAATTATCCGGTACATAACCGAGAATTATTCATGCTGATTCATAGTTTTGTCTCTTTAATTTTTGACTAAACATGTCAAACAGTGAGAAACCTCAATCAAACAAAACACGAAGAAAATCTTTGGAAAAGCAATTTGGTGTGCAACGATATCTATGTACTAGCGTACTATACACACGCCGCGTTGGAATACACAACACTTCAATATCATGGATTAATTAGCAACATAGTGTTCTGACTTCATAATAACAGATTAGAGAAGATATGAATAAAATAGTTACTATACCATATATAAATTAAAAAAAAAAAAAGATTAGCCTGCATGGTCTAAGACCGCTGTTTTCCGCAAGGAAAAGTACATAGCATAACATGAATAATTTCAACAACTCGATTGTATTTTTTCTTTTAGTTAATAGTTTTTCTTTTTAGTAGTATAGTATATATAAATAGTAAGCGAAAGGTCCCTGGGTCAAACCAAAATGAAAAGTATTGTGCAACTAATAGCTTTTTTGCCAGGGCCTTTACGTTGATTCCCCTACTATGGATAAATATCATTGGTAAACACTTAATATTATCTGCCTGTCTAGCTCAATTCATTCCCAATACATTCCCAATACTGTCACGTCAGTCCATGGTACTACCTGATACTCTTTAACAAAATTCAACACTAAAACAAAACGCTTTCACTATTGATAATGTTTTATTTGGAACGTGTATAATATGAATGTTCTTGTCTATAGATTAAGTCGTTGGATGTATGATTTTTTTGACATTGACATTTGAAACGTCTCGGATACGAATATGTGACACAACATTGCTAGCGGTAGCATTTAGTTGTTTTGAATTAATTTTACAAAAAATATTATTATCATTTATAATTATCATGCTAATTATAAATGATAATTTTCACTTCGAACCCTGCCTATAAGTACAAACTTGACGAACGTAAAACATCACACGTATTCAAAGAACGAAAATTAACATTATAGTTAATGAAATCCGAAAAAAATATCCGAAAGATTGACGTCACTAGTGGTATTTATAAACAAAGCCGCCCACACTTTCGGTGCTCTTAGCTAATGATAATGAAGCAATTATGTACGGTGATATACGATGGCACCGTTACTCCGAGCGTGCGAACAAGGATTTTAACTTTTTTTATCTTTTTATCGACGCCAATTTTATATTTAAGCTACGATTTTAAAACTTGTGTTGTGCTTTTAATTTGTTTATACTATATATGTATATATATTAGTATTGTTATATTAATTAACATTTACAATAGTGTATGAAATTATGAATATTAAATTTTAATCACATTTTATTTTCATAAGTTATTTAATGTATCACGTATAACTAACATATTTGTTATTTTTGTTTTAATTTGCAGTAATCGCTTATGGAAATTGATTATATATAATAAAGTAAGCCCTCTCAAATTGTGACTAACCACGATCGTTTATGTAAATTGATGACGAAACTTATTAATGACGTCAACCTAAAACAAGTCGGGTCTATACAAATACCACGGTGACGATGACGAAGGTATACGATTACAAGATTTTTTATTTTATAGCATCATTTGATATTGCTCGATTGTTTTATGGTTTTTTTCTGGAGATACCACTGGTTGGTGAGTCAGACAGTAAACGTGCTAAGTATGCACTTACACTTTTTTTAAATATAATTCAACAATAACTTGGTAATGTAAAGTCGTGCTGAGTATAGTGAACGGGAATCATAAATAATATCTGTAGGCTCGTAATTACAGCAAGTTATAATGTAATTTTTTTAAGCAAGCCTGTTCGATAGCGTACGGTCGAATACACGTAGCGGGTATGTTCACAAACAACTGACATACTAAATTATTTTTATAAAATTGAGGCTTTCAGAATGAAATCGAATGCAAATTATTCAGTTTTTTTTTCGCGTCTCTTTATGTCTGTAAAACATTAGAAAGTTCTATGATATTCTAGACAGCGTCAACGTCCTTTATAGGTCGTAGAAACCGGTGTGAATTTCACGTGTCATATGACGTATCACGAGAAGTGACTACCTCGTGTGATCGCCTTTTCTCAAGCTTGCAACGGCCGGTGAGTCAGAGAGAATGTTGTCATTGTTTAGTCTAAGGTCCAGCGAAGTCTGTAGGTCCTTGTATGCATTTGTTGTAGACACAATACTCACGCTTCGCCGCGCCGGAAGTCGCCCCGATAACACGTGAGGTTTGTTTCATCCACAATGGAATGTTGGATTTACATTTTTTTAAAGCATTTCAAAAACAAACAGATCCGTTTGAGGTTTTAACGTTTTTTTTTTATTAAGATAGGGAAATGATGTTTACTTTGATTTAGTCAAAAATTGTGAGCCAAGGAACGGGGGAATTTACTGTTAAGTTCATTACAATACAGTTTTTATATGCCTTCATTGTAACATAGCCCACAATTATCTTGTTTTTAAACAGTAACTTTTACAGCTCTAATGTAGTCGGGGGGAAAACAAAAAATTTGAAGACCAAAGGGCCAGCATGCGCCAATCTTTACCTGACTGGAGAAAACGCACCGCAACAACCTTTTCGACTTGTCCCATTTTGAACCGTGCCATTTATTACCAAATGGTTTTTGTCTACTCTTGTTATGTCTTGTCTTTTGGCGCC
The DNA here is from genome assembly GCF_003589595.1 of Hyposmocoma kahamanoa. Lineage (NCBI taxonomy): Eukaryota > Metazoa > Arthropoda > Insecta > Lepidoptera > Cosmopterigidae > Hyposmocoma > Hyposmocoma kahamanoa. The sequence goes on along the minus strand of NW_020653853.1, from coordinate 16,456,371 downwards.
GACAAAGTGAAGGTCAGAAGACCGCATACATCAAAGGAAACTCATTAAAGTCATAAAATCTCCAAATAAATATGTTTTATTGTAGTTGTAGGTAATAATGCATTTAAAATGACAATTGCTAAAGACAAAAAATTACACTTTGTAATAAAAGTATTTGAAACGTGCATTTACGATATGTTTTGCTTTGACTAATATTTAATACTAATAAACAGTACAATTAAAGCACGTGGTCGCTTTTTCTGTACAAAAAAATTAACCTGCTCGTACTTTAGATATAGTCAACACTTTCAATTAATCGTAGAAAATAAATAATATCTATGTATGTTAGGTACATCGTTGTGCAATAGCAATTATTATATTATACAATAGTAATTATTATACAATGACTACTCTGTTTTGCTTTAGCACTTATCTGTTTCCAAATTCTAATAGGTTAATAACTAGATATTTTTAAACTTGTTTGTAATAATAACCACAATCTGAACAGAAATATTGTTTAGAAAAAATCGTAGTCTATTTTAAAGACGCCTGGGAAAAATATGCTACGCATACTTGAAACTTGATCGTTGGGCCACACGTGCTCTTGCGCATGAATGGGCGCAGGGCGGTGCGGGCACAGGGCCGAGGACGCGCGGGGGACGGGAGACGCGGGGCGCGGAGGGTGAGGGCTAAGGCTTTTTTCAGGCAGTACATAGCGGCGCGCGGGCCAAGACGCGCGTCAGAGCTTTTAAGCTCCAGTGTCTGTAGAGGCTACTTACTAAATTGATTATAGAGCCAGTGTTCGGAGATATAGTTCGGATTTTAAGGTTAGTTTTTATAGAAGTATTGCGTGTAATTATTACTTAACTTTTGGTCTAAGTTTTTAATGGGAGTAAGTTGAATAATCAAAACCCTACAATTTATCAAGGGTTTTAGGACATAATAAGTTCATATTTATTTATCAACTTCTATGCTGAAACAATTAAAACATATGAATATTTTTTTTGTCAGGTTTAATCAAGATGTCAGCAGATCCAGCACCGCTGTCTAAGACAGCCAAATATAAGAAGATCACAAAACCACTACTTGAAAGGAAACGGCGCGCGCGCATTAACCGATGCCTCGATGAATTGAAGGACCTCATGGTTGGCGCTCTAGAGGTTAGTACCATTTTCAATGTATGAATTACTAGATACCCAGCCCTATTTATAGAATACGTTCAAGAAATTCATAAAAAATTGTTAGGCTCAGTGCTCATCAAACTGCTATCCATCATCCATTCACACGCCATTTATTTTTATCACAGACCGGTTGTCCTTCTGTTTATTACTCGGACACTTATCAAAGGCCGGCCCGGAGCGAAACTGGAATATAAAAGTACAAGTTCCATTAACGAACAGGACTAGGAGTATCTACTTGGTCGATTGCACAGTTATAATAATGTGACGTTTACCCTGTCGCGCCGTACCGTGTGAAACACACGACGCACCTGCTCCTCTACATTGTTTTTTTCTTTTACAGATCGATGACGACAACTTAAGCAAGTTGGAGAAGGCTGATATCCTTGAATTAACTGTAAACCATCTCACAAAGTTACATCGCCCTAAAGACCCGGTTATAGAAGCGAAGAAGTTTCAAGCGGGATTTGGGCAATGTGCCGCAGAAGCGTGCAGATTTATTATGTCGGTGCCTGAGCTAGATACAAATGTCAGCCAAAACCTCGTTAGTCACCTGTCGAGACTCATCACTGCGCAGCCTCTTACCATTCAAGTGCCCGAGCGTCCGCCTTTTTCCCCGCCGACATCACCATCGTCGATTGTTTCTGATAGACAGCACTATTACAGCGACCACGACAGGTCGTCATCTGATGCTGAAGATTCTATGTATGCCGGCGATAGTTCCTCAAAACAATGGGTGTACAGAACCAACGCTAGAGCGCCTATGCATGCCAACGCACCCCTCACCGGCTTGCTCACGACAATCGATAAAATGTCTTCACATCACACGGAGCAGTTCAACGGTCCATCAAGAAATGGTGCATACTTCAATAGAGTACCAGCTGAGGCAAAAGATGTAATCTTGCGAAAAATCCGACAACACATTATGGATAAACGTGGCAGCGAAAATTATAACACCGGCGACTTGAACGTAAGCGCGGAACCAGTTGAACCAAAATATTTACACAGAGATGAAGCGTACGCAGGCGATGAAGACCGCGATCAATACTCACCACCGCATGCGTCAAACAACAATATTACGCTAGATTTAAGAAAAGTCAGATCTCCAACGAAACTTCTTACGGAGAGTTCACCCAAAAGTGTAGTTGCATACGGCACGAATCAGTTAGACGCGGCTTCCTCCGAGAGCAAAGTTGAAGCGACGATCACTCTTCCGGAAAAATGCGAATTACCGATGGATTACAGTAATTTGCCGCCAAAAAAGAAAAGGAAATTGATCGAGTACCAAGAGTACAAAAAACAAGAGGAGGCAAGGCGACAACTGGACGCTTTTTATGCGGAGAAAAAAGACCGAGAGAGACCACCGGCGGAACTGGACGCGGACGGGAACAAGTGGCGCCCTTGGTAGGCCATTGTTTACGCGCCGTTGCTAATTTGTGATATTGTTAGTCTCTTCCACGAAAAAGCTTTAATTTATATTTATAAGTGTGTTTAATCATTTCATATTTGTTTATGTACTACATATGTTCACATTCGTGCCTAGCGTTAGCGCTAGCGCTAGTGTATTTGTTATTTATAAGATTTAGACCTTTTATAAGACCTAACTTTAGATGTGCCATTGTTTTGATCTCGATGTCTTCCTTGTAAATTATTAAAGTTTGAAGTCTTCCGTAACTTGTGTTAAGGAGTTTTATAATACATCTGTGTGATTATTATGTTAAAGAATACCTTTTGTACTTAAATAAAAAAAATATAAATATCTACCCCCAGATTTAGACATTTCAATCTTAATTAACGCACCCCAATAACAACTATATCGAAAACTAAATAGTGTATAAAGTTACTTGTTTTTGTTTTTTTAAATTCTTTCCGCTAAGGAAAAGACTAAGGTTTATAACCAAATTTTGGTGAATTTTTCTTTTCGTTGTTTTGTGTGTAGGCATGCGTAAAGTTTTCAGTCCATATTTTTAAAATGTGCACAAAGGGGCACAAGTGTGTAACTAGCCACAAATTTTAATTAAATACATACGCCACGGCTACTGTAGCCGTTTTCTGTTATTAAAGAGGTTTTAATTAACAGCACGCATTCAACATACCTTTTTATTTTTTTTATAATAGCAAGTGACGGGATGAACAAGTTGTGCGCCTGGTGTTATGCGACTCGCCTGTCCTTAATTGTTATATAGAGCTTTAAATCTCAAAGATCTGCAGGGCACTGCCACTGCGCCTGTCATCCTGGGACCTAAGATGACAAATCCCATGTGCCCATGTACCTATAATTTCACCAGCAACCTTACCCTTCAAAACCGGAACGCAGTAATGCTCAGAATTCTACTTGGCGGTAGAAATGTGTAAGGTGGCAATACTTTTATTATATAATTATATTTTATCCCAGATTTCCTCAAACATATAAATGTAATGTATTTGATTAAAGTCTAGTATTATCATCGTTTTCACATTACCTATTCCTCGAGTCGTTTGTACAAACTTGCATTTTTTGAAAAAGCTGTAAGTAGCGACCTCTGTCCAGAAAGTACTAAATGTTTTTTGATACTGCAATGGCTAATTTACACAGAACAATTTTCATTTGCATTTTTTAAAACGCCACTAGATGTCACTAAATGAGAAATTTATTTAAGTTCCAACTATTGTCAATAGATGGCGCATGAAAAGCGCCATCTGTGATTTTTATAAATTAAGTACTCACCGGTATATTAAGTAAAGTAAACAAAACTGTGAAACTACTATTCGATACTAGATGGCGCTGATTTTATTTAGTAATTCTAGTTAACGATAGATAGCTCTTTTGATTTGTAATTTCATACTGGCGGCGATTGTGGTCGACACGGAGAGTGGGGCAAGGCAAACGCAAATCAACTTCATTCATTCATTGACGAGCCGGCCGGCCGGTAAGTTGTCAGAGAGCATTCGAAATAGATTGAATGGAACTGACGCGCGGCTTGTAACGAACTTTTTCGACGTTTGAAAAAACGAATATAAATTGACGTTGTTGAAATATGTTGATTTGAAAAAAAAAATTGTGTGGATTCAAAGTGGTATAACTGTCTAGTGCGATAAATTATTGAACAACTCGAATTAATTGGGATTGTTGTGGTGTTCAGATATTTTGGTGCGTAGTGTTCAGTGTATTTGAAACGATGATGTCGTGGTGAAATGCTCGTGGGGGAGCAGTCACCGGCGCCGCGGGTGGTGGCCGGCTTGCGGAAGCTGCGGCCTGAACTGACTCCAGGACCTGTGCCGACGCCAGCTGATCCTACCTTTAGAATATCAGGTTGATATTGGTATTATACTAGTGATTTCTCCCACCTTTATATTGCGTACATGTTGTGGCTTCTGAAGAAGGCAGTTAGAGTTAGATAAGTAGGTGTTACGATTATTTTGACAACAATACTGATACCTCATGAACAACAAATATTAAAATGTATAGTATACATGTGGGTAAATTCATATAGGACCATTTATATAGTAGGTAGGGAATTCAGGAGCAAAAATCTGCCTAAAACTAGTGAATTGTTAGATTTATTATACATTGCATCCATTGTAATAATATTTTTGTTATAATCAAAAATACACTATCGAACACATAATTCGAGTCACCTTGCGTTTTTATACATAAACGGATATAATATAAAAATATTCTTATCGTCGAAGAAAACAGTTTTCCCCGGTTTTACAATTTCAGGTTTTCAACAAGGAGTTATGGATATAATTAGCACGGCAATTTCAAAATTACATAATAGTTTTTGACCAATCAAACATACGGTGTTTACTGTAAGATTATATGTGTTGACAGTACGGGGGGTAACTCGTTTCCTATAGATCTCAAAAACCAACTACGGGCTTCACAGTGCAATTTCGAAATTACTGCTTTCAGTGTAGTTGCAGCTTACTGCTTCTCCGTAGAGAAGTATCAACAACACAGACATATAAATCTAGATATGTCTGTGATCAACAACGTAGTGACACAATTCCATAATGTACATTAAACGTTTTATATTAAGCGTGCGGTGCGTACGATTTAATACTGGGGCATTTATACTGAAAATGCAAGATGACTCGAAATGTGTCCGAGAGTGTATTTAATTCAATAAGAACACTGTTAAAGTTATTTCGTATTTTCGATATCTCCACGTAAATTGATGTAAATAAAAATACATTTTTTTTTTAAATTAAATAATAATTATTATTTATTAACATATTATAGGTTCCATATTTAAAAGTAAACAAATCACTTACTTAGTGCTATATTTACTTATCTACTTACTAACCTATAATATACATAAAATAGGATATATTTCAGTTAAAAAGCAAAAATGGTATTTTGCTTCGAATTTACCTGGGAGGTATCGATTTTCATTTTCATTCTCGACACCAATAAAAACGTACTTAATTGTGTGTCTTCGTACATAAGAATGTACTTCTTAGTTTACTTGTTTATATATTGTTTTAATTAATTAAGTAATTCTTGTTATCGGTTTGGTCAAAGTCTTTCTCTTCATCCAACAGAATCAGTACTATCCCTTTCATTGACAGCACTAAAATAATAGCGCATACAAAAATGTGATACGTTTCTTGCCGTAGTGATTATATTGATTCAATATAAAATGTTCAATGTATGCAAATCATTGAATTTTGCCAATACGCTGTTGATAGTTTTCTGTTCACCATAGCGATGGGCGATTGTTACTAAAAAATATCGAATAAATCGATAGTTGCACTATCCTATATTCGATTTTCGATTTAGTTTTCTTTACCGAAAAATAACGAAAAAATAGTTAATAGTTTAGTAAATTACTAATTAAATTTTCTGTGTCTATAAAAGGTAATTTTCAGGTAAGTTTTTTGTACTCAATTTTGGTGACAATTTCTCTTTATTTAAATATTTATAGAATATCATCATGAGGAATTGTTTAATATTCGAGTGTGGTAACTTAAAATATTCTTTAATATACGATACTATATATTCGAGTAATTAAATAATAAAAATCATCACCAAAATTGAGTACAAAAAACTTTCCTGAAAGTTACTGCTCTATACTTTAAGGTACGGAATAAATAAAAAGTCTGTCCTATTACTTATTTAGTACCAATCGATCCTGTTACTAATTTAATAACAATCAATCCTATTAATATTACGATACATTGTCAACAATCAAAACTTAGTCACTGGTAGATTAGTAACTTTTTCCATTTACAGTCTACATTAGATCAACAATTGAAAAGTGTAGTAACTAATTAGTAACTAATTGATATCAACAATCGAATTATTTCGATTATGCTTATAATCCTATAAAATAATTTCGTCCATCGCTAATTCATCACAGAAAGCACTAGGAAATCGCATTATAAAGCCCGTAAGTTAGTTGGTTTTTTGAGACCCATGTAGCAAAACAGTTTACCCCGTACAGCATATTCTAATATTTAATTTTACGATACGCTGTTACTCTCCATGAACTGGCTAAAGCGTATTGATCTACCCAATCTATTAAATCGAAAACATCTGTCTTCCATGGTGGTTTCCAGTTGTACCGGCTGATACAAAAAAAAACTTGTACGAGTCTGCCATCAGCTGTGTGCGAACATGTGCTTTCAAATGCCAAACAATGATCCCTAGTCCTTTGCCGTGTTGCCGTTGCCACTAGTTTGGCGGTAAAATTTAAAAAGAAAGTAATTTTCACAAGTTCCGACGTTCTTATCACTGCATTACCTTTATAATCTTAAACAAGATATAGATCGGTCATTCTCGGACTAATGTTCACTACCTAAGTCATATTAGTGTTCAGTGTCTAATTTCCGTGACAATTTTTATTATTTACCTACCTATATTTAAAAGTTAAAACAAACGTTGTAAATAAACGTAACTCAAAATTGCTGAATCGAGAAAACACAATTTGAAAAATACTGAGTGAATCTTTTTGCGAATAATGTGATTATTTTTATTTATACACAATACTTAATTATCCATTTATAAAGGAGAATATAGAAACTATTGGTTTCATTCGGTAATTTGTGAAATTTTCAAATCGTTTTCCTAATTTCACAATTTTGAGTTACGACAATATTTCGTTTCGTGTGCGTTATATGACAAATTCACCTTAAAATATGTAGGCACCGTAAGCTGAATTAATTATAAATAGTTGATTAAATCCATATCGCAAACGTTAAATTCTCAATGTATAAGAATTTCAAAAATATCGGGTGTAATAGGTTTGTCAGATAAAAAAAATACAAATAATTTTATATTTATAATTATAATAAATATAAATACAAAATAATAATAAAATTTATAATAATATCCAAATATCCGCCACCAATTGGAAAGGATACTGGTTAGGTTTTTCAGTATTTATGCCATTCTTCCATGAGGGGTGCGATATAATAATATCAACATGTTTATTAAACAAGTAATATAGTCATTTAAAAATATCCTACAAAAATAATTCTAAGCGAGGAAAGAGCATCCTTCATGCTTGTTGGCGATAAGGTCGCGGCGTACGCGCAGCCTACGCTGACCGGATGAACTTGACAGTGTAATGGTGACCAGTGTCACTGACTCAATGATTTGTACACCAGCGATGAGAAATTAAAAATGTCCTGTTACTTGTTTACAAGTTATGACTTTGACTTAACTGCTATTTGGACGTGAAATTTACTTGATTTAATACTCAAGTTGAAGATGTATTAAGGCATTATGTCCCTCATATCATAATCGCAGATTACAAATTAGAATTAATTAATAATAGTGTTTAAACAACCAAAGCTTTCTTCTTTTAAATCAAAAATTCTTGATTTAACTGCCTCCGTGGCCGAACGGTTACTATGCTTGACTGCCACGCAGAGGTCCCGGGTTCGATTCCCGGTCCGGGAGAAATATTTGTATGGTTGTATTCTCTCCTGAATTTGGGGTTAATTTATGGTTACCTATATGTTTCCATGACATCCGCGATACAGAGTTTCCCTAGTGCGAGACTATTAGTGTGTGCGTTGCTATTACTAAGAATCCTCTTGGTCTCAAACTAGGAGATGTCCTGTACAATTAGTACCAGAGCCTAGAATTTACTCCGGGGCACTAACCGAAAATTCCAAGCCAGACCTAATTATAAAAATGTATTTCTCCGAATTAGTCTTCTGGGAATTCAACCCTACAGTACAAACCATTGAGCCACGGAGATCGTCAAAGAGATAGGTAGGACTTCAAAGGTGTCTGCAGGTGTACGTTTCAAAACCTCAACATATTTCATATACATGTATACTGTCATTTCATATAAAAACCACCAAATGAGAACAACATAATTCATGCGTTTAAAAATATTATTTTTTTCGATTCGTGACAACGAGGCATATGATTACCAACGGCCATCGTACCACGACAGCGCACGGATCTCCTCAAAGAGGGAAAGTCACAAATCTTGATGTCAAACGTCAATAGGTACTGATGCCTCCATTTCATTGCAAATTGTTAGTTACGTACGACGTATAATGAATATAATGCGTACGTAGATTTCCATAAACACGCTACACGCAACTCCACTTCATAGATTATACCAAAAGCCCTTTCTTTTGTTCGATGGTTCAAGCAGGCTTAGCGAAATATATGTTAAACCCCATTCTAGCTTTGTTTAGTAAAGTATACTAATAAAGATAGTTGCTAATCCAACTTTAGCTGTTGACTTGGCTATAATCTGCCCTACTTTCGGTTTCTTGCCTTCCTGATACGCCACACGCAGTGTTTATTGTCCATTAGTACCTCTTACACTATGCGTACTTTTGTGTTTTTAAATGTTGCATAACGGAACGCAAAAATATTTTGCATAGCACCGCAATCGTCCATTATTTTCTTATGTCAATAGTCTCTAGTCTCAAAATTTACATTACAATTTATGGTACAGACGCATCTTATGCTAAATACGATGCTTTGCTACGATTACCAATATAATTATTTATTTATTAAAGGACGTCCAACGGGATATCCGACATCCATTTTGAAGTTGTCACTATATTTGACCACCATGATATTTGATTATTTTTGTGAAATTGCTTCACACTGTTATCATTATTTATACAAGGATCGAACACTGAGGAAACATTCTTTCGATCCGGCTGGATTTAAACCAAAGTCAAAAGCCACAAAACGAACTAGCGGACCTTACGCATTTTTTTATGTGCTTGTTGCAGATCTTTGTTTCTGGTTTTCAACGACTTTTTTGCCATCGCCATTTGTGAGAAAGTAATAGTTCAAAAAATATTTTTGTATGAGTAGTCATGACGCCAATTACAGAAACCTCACACATAGCATGCCGTGACATAGTGCGTTTATGATTTATGACCTAATCGTGTCTTTGCAATAAACATCCAACATATCCTAAAAGAACAACAGTTTCGTTATAATTCGGTTTTCGGTGTGATGAAAATTCGAACAAACGTTGTTTCGGAAAAAAAATTCGAGTTTGTGACAGGTACTGTTTATGATCTAATAGTTTAATTAGATAGCAATGACACAATTAATATTAAAAATTTAAACCCGAAAATAAAAATATGTTACAAGCACAGATAAATCAGCAAGGTACTGATTATTTAGTGTTACTCTGTTGACTAGATTTGTTGAAATTTCTTTTCTAACTCTTTCTTATTGTCGGCAGGCGTTCTACGGCAATACTATAATGACGACACGGAATCTTGGGCCTGGGTGCGGGCCGCTGTCCACAACGGGTGCCTATTGGCATGGCGCGACGGGACCCTACCCCGGCGATCAGCGGCACAACTGCCGCTGCGACATCTTCATTTGCGGGCCTCGGCGGCCCTCCCTAACGCGTTTCAGCTCTCAAGGCTCCGGGACGACGCTTCAGTCGCCACATTTCAGGTATGATAGATTCTTTTTATCAGCACTTTTCAGTTCGTCGCATACTTTCTAGGATCATGAGATAGGCATAGGCAATGGTATTTGTTTAATAATTTCTTCATATATCTATGTATTATATTATTCATTGTATGATACCAAATACATATGTGTTCCATCTTAACCCTACCTAATTACAATAATGCACATACATATAACCCCGCACCAGGGAAACCCTGTATCGCGGGTGCCATGGACACACAAATAGGCAACCTCACAATACACCGAAACTCACGAGGGAAAGGAATGAGTATTTCATTGTAAAAGTGATGTAAGTCAATATTTAAAAAAATATCTTTTCATCATATCTTTAATTATAAACTAATTATTATACTTTCGATTTGTATTAAACAATTAAAATTTAAAAACACTGAAAGAACACTTGTATTTTTTTCCTACTGTTTCAAAATTTAATTACAAGGAGATAATTCACTTTCACAATGAACGACACAAATGTTGGCCATACAAATATTTCTCCCGGCCCGGGAATTGAACCCGGTACTTCCGCGTGGCAGATCAGCATGCTAACCGTTCGGCCACGGAGGCAGTTTATATAATGCGTTAACTATTTTAACTTTAGAAGTTTCAAATATTTGTTAACAGTGTCCAATGTCCATGTGCCTTAGGTTTGTGTATCCGTAATAGTTTTCTACTTTTCAAGTCCGCGAACAACCAGCTCTTTAAGTATCCGGGAAGCATTGTAGAGCAGCGGACGAAAAAGCGGAAAAGCATTACTTTTGCGGTGTTTCATTTGTATTACCGTCAATTTGCGGTTGCCAGCATCGGTGCATTAGAAGTGGGCTAATTACCGGCTTAGCTCTCTGCATGCATTAAATTAAGTACTATTGAAATAACGTGACTCCAATCGTATTCTTGTACGTCTTGTTTCTCTGCAAAACCAACCTTTTGAATAAACTTAGCGTACCTACAACAATACATTGCCGTGAAAAACGCCCACAGTTTCTTTTAGTCGAAGGTCAATGCCTTTGCCGCATCACTGATGTTTAACTTTTAATCACAATGGAAGTAGCATCAATCTAACAATTAGCTAACGAAGAAAACATAACTGATCTTTATCGAATAACAATCCAGGTAAAACGTGTACGTACGACGTTGCAAATAGTTTGTAGTCACGCAGTGGCTCGGGTCATTGTTTAGCTGTGACAATGCTGTCATATCTAATGATGGACGCTTGGTATAGATAATACTATAGACGTGACACGCCTGTCGCGCTACACAATCTGTTAAGAGAAAACACTTCAGGGTAGAAAAGAGGATATTGACACCCACTGTAATCAATTCACATACGGTAAATTCACTTCTTTCTCTCCAGATATTGGCCAATAAAACTATTTCAATTTAAGAACAGTATATTTTTCTATTTTTGAAAGTTGTTGTTTACGATAAGGGCGATATGATTTTCTATAGCCTCAAGCGAACTAGAGTAACGTCTTACAAGACGGTGCAGACCCCATCTTTCTCACGATTCGCCGGGTTTAACAGACCTCAATAAAGCGAAACACCCGTAAATCATGACCATTGTGTCTAGCGACCTTTTGATAGCGCTATTAAAATTTACCATATGAAGGGCTAGACTCGCGAAGGTGTTGACATGTAAAGAAACACGTTTTAATAGTAGACATTTAATCCGATCCCAATCGTAAAAGAGGAATATGGATCTTTCGTTTTGAATTGTAACTTTGTCTCAGACAGCTGTCCTTCAAATTTGCATGTTGCGTTGGTTGACCTGCAATAAATTATTGAAATGGCAATATTATCGCAGTCATTTTGAGCTTAAATTGAATCGTAAATTCTGCGTCTCTATTGCAGCCAAATATATAATGTAACCTTTCATTGTTGCAGACTTGCAACGCGGCGGAATATACTCGATGGGTACGCGCTCTTTGTGTCGAAATACTGCGCCAGACGCCACTACCACAAGTCCGGTTTCTGGACGTCTTACCCGCTGCGGACACATGTAAAGAACCAAAGAATGAAACGTCTCAACTGGAGACACCTTCATGCCCTCCCAGGCCGCCCCCACGAGCGCGACGGAGATTATTGACTTCGCCAGAAACTCTGTTGCCGCGAAGAGATCACTCACCAGCCGCTACGGATGAGGGCATCGTCGTAGAAGACGACGACTACGACTCATCGTCCGATCGGAGCTTTGACCTCTCCCTCGACGCCTTGAAAACCACTGACGTGGTTGATGCGCCCGTACGGAAAGCCGAGGTCATCAAATGTGACAGTTGCAGCAAGTTGAACACAAGTACACAACATCACACGCTGCCGCGCGCAGCGAGATCTAGTGAATTAGAGCAAGGTCGACATCGTTACCTAAAGCACTGGGAGGGGACGGCAGGGGGAGCGGAGCGTGGCCGTTTCGTGATGGAAGCGGCGAGACGCAAGACTTCATCGCTCGAGAGTCGGGCTAGGTCTTGCTCGCCGAATGCCCACGTAGCGGTCGCCCAATATGTTCCTGTACGAGAACGGAGAGCATTATTTGAGTCTTTATCGCAAAGTGGAGGCAGTTTAGCTCGGAGCACAGAACAATTGACTAGGGCCATCACAGCAACACAAACGACACCGCGACGGGCTGCCTCGCTACACGATTTACAAGCACCACCGACAAGATCTGTTAGTGATTTGCGACAGTTCTTTGAAGCTGTGGCTCGTGGCACGAGCGGCTCGTGCTCGATTGGTTTACAGAGACATAGCGCTCCGCCTAATCCAGTGACCCGCGCATTCTCTTCACTCACCTGTGCCTGAGAACGATTGAGCATAATGAAAAATCCACTTGCAAAAACTGGCCTCTGTCGGCTACATAAAAAGCTGCTCTGAATACGACATTACAATTTTTGTAATGCGCCGCGGCAAGTACCTTGTACATATTGTAGATAGACTCACGGCGTTGATCGCCGAATGTCTCACTAAGTCGTTCGTTTTAAGACTGTTAAAAGTATTTTATAAAAGTACCTAATATAAATAAAATGCATTATCTATTATTACCCTTTTTTGTTGTTTCATTTTTATCTCGGTTACTGTGACCGCACACGCGAAGCTAGCGTAGTAGTAAATTTAATTGGAATCTTTTTATTGAGTAGTTGCATGCAGCCGTTACGTTGTCTGATGAACCGTAACAAGTAAATAACACAATATAGTAGTTAATAGCATTTTGACAAAGGTGGTTAAAATGTCACTCGATAAATGGCGCGGGAAAGGTCGCAAACTCGCGTCCTCCATTTGCTTTTGTAAAGCACATTCTCTTGCAAAACATTCGCTGAGTATCCACGAACAGCGTACTGCAAATCTGCTAGCACCACGATTTACCATTGTTATCAAACCTTATTCACGCTTTTGGTACGTTTACACTTAGTAGTTGGTCACTCGTGGGTGTTTAGTGTTGAAATTTGTGAGATAATTCGGCCATTCTTCCAAATGACCTGTTGCTATGACCACAATAATGTAATGTTTTCTTACCATTGTAGTCTTTGCCGGTAGATAAGATTATACTTACTCTTATCTTGTATGCAACTACAACGGCCTGCTAAGACAAGTACAACTAAGTACCTACATCAAGATATTCCAATCTTAGTTTCAACAGATAAGAAAGTTAGCGATGACGGTATTGTCTGTTCCTTCAATTGTTACAAATAAATTAGGAATGTCGAACTAATGAATAAGGAAGATAAGATTAAAGAAATGCTTCCGAAAATAATGCACGATGTGTCAGCATTACGATAACTAATGAAGTTCATGTTCAATGACTCAAGTTTTGAGAAAATAATTATAACAATTGTACTGGTAGATAAGTTCAAAACTTCGTTTATACATTCATTACATTGCAACGGGATGGTGTAACAAATTGTGTCCTGTAAGTCATATACTTGTACTAAATAGACGTTTACGTATATCATAATTTAAAAAGCGCTACGTAACACAATAGACACACCCGTACAGTCAACTTCTATCTATGAATTTGATCCGACGACCCCGTCAAAAAAAGGACATCATCTCATCCATCCTTTTCTAACACCACTAGGACATGCATGTTCCATTTAATAGTACCAAATTAGCAGCCGGAATGCAGCCGTGTCGAATGGTGGCTGCAACCTCACAACCCGTAATTCAATCAAACAAAAAAGCCCACCGGACAAAGAGATAGTAGGGAAGAAAAAACTGACAAAGGCACCGAGGGATGATACAGGTAGCGGGGATCAAAGAATTTAGATTTGGACATTAGGGTGACGGTATAAAATTTCTTTAAGGATTACTCTGGGTGATTGTAAAATGCCCGTCTCGGTCTACAGGTACCTAATTCAATTAAGGCTATTAGAAGATTACACTTTATTGACTTAAAAGCTATTAACAGCCATTAATTAAACTACATATTAAACCTAAGGTTTCTTCAATACAAGCTATAATGTTCCCTCATGCTGCAGCATATCTGAGGAAATCGTCGTGTTTAAGTTGTTGCTTTTATGCTTCATACCTACATGTTTTCAAACAATTATCTCTTTCGATTGTCTAAATTCAGTGTTTTTGTACTGTGATCAAAATATTGATTAATTGAACGCTGAGATATCCACTATAGATTGGATGTGAAAGTTTCCCGAATTTGTTTTCGGTATAATGTTTATAGTGTCACATAATCTATTCAAGCACAATGGTGTACGCTGATTCGAATCGGCAAACTCGGACAGTGAATGCAGTAGCCTTGACGTGATTGGTACTTTTTTTCTGATGGCTATCACACAATCTAACACCTAACAATCGTACCTACTTGGTGCAGGGTCACAGAGCAGAATAAGGTTGGTTATGTCGTGATAGATGAAAATCATTTGTTTGGAGCACGGCGGTAAATGTTTTTGACGTTAAGAAATAGTCATTGTGTTAAATGGGAAAACGTGATTGGGAACCAACTTCAGCTGGAATAGATAGCGATAATGGGACACATTATGGACCCCTCTACGATACTTATGTCGATTTAAATATAAAATACTTTAAATTATGATACATAAAGTTGAGATTGGAGATCTCTTGATTGCGTATCGTTGACGATAGAAGTAAAGCAAGTATATTGTGGCATATATTGTACATGGAGGTACAGTAGATGCCCTAAGATAGCTGACCCTAAGCCTGAAATTTGTATTTATATAATATAATTAAAAATCAAAATTTCTTATAACGACATTCTCTAATGATGCAATAAGGAAGTCATGCCAAAATGAATTTTACACTTTCTTTAACACCTTTCTTCACACTGATCTACTCGGACCCAAACAGACGGTTAAGGGGTCAGGTATGTTAGGCATCGACTGTACGTAGGGAAGTTCGAGTAACGACTAACATAATTTGTAGATGTTTCTAATAAACTTTGAGCACCTAATTTTAATTCCTATTTGTTTGTATGCTTCGGTTCAAAGTTACAAATCGTTTTTTGAATAACAATAAATATACTCACACTTACCGAGTATGCCTACCTAAACGATAATATGATAATGAGTGCCTAAATAAAACCTGTTATCGATTCCAAGCATATTTAAGTTGTTCTTCCTCCAAAAGAATAACTCAGGAACAAAAACATCTGTTCTATTTAATACGCCTATGAGAAAGCGTTACAAATGGTATAAAACTATGTACAAGATTTCTACAATTGAAGAAACCTTTTCATTCTATGAAGCTATAGAAGAAAGCGGAAGTTAAGGAATAAGAAATTATTACATGTTGTTGATGAATGAAGTTGCCCAAATGGGTCATAGTTTTAGGGGAGCAGTGACGAACAATTGATTGTGTGACAACACAATAGACGGCTGTTGGCGAATGAGGTCGCCTACTTCAGACGCTCTTCGTTCGTGAATTAAAAGTAATTTTTTGATGGGTACTTTGTCAATGTCTGCTTTGGACGCGGACAAAATTAGAAGCTTACAGATGTTCGGGTTAATCGATCACTAGTAAAATGAATAGAAGTCTTTATTAGGTCATATTAAATAAATAAAAACTCACAACCCCGCACTAGGGAAACACTGTGTCGCGAGTGGCATAGACCGAGACGAGAGAAATAAATGTAGGTCATACAAATATTTTTCCACCAGTATGGTAACCGTTCGGTCTCAGAGGCAGTTTTTTTTATGATACCAAATAACGGGACGAACAAGTCTTGCGATTGATAGTAAACGACTCGCTTGTCCTTTGCAGTGCCACTTAGAGCCTTAAAAATTTGCGGGACACGACCCGTCACTCTTAGACATAAGTTGACAAGTTACATGTGCCTGTAATTTCACCAGCACCTTACCCTTCAAACCCGGAACGCAGTAATGCTCACATTAATACTTGGCGGCAGAAATAGGCAAGGTAACAACTCTTTCACAAGGAGCTACACTGCTGCTAAAGTTAAGTTAAATTAGGGGATACTGTAATAAACGCAACCGGGAACCCAATACTCACAGATTACTACTTACATATTATTTCATACTCAGTTAAGCTAATTTAACTTAAAATGGTCACATTGATTACACTATGTTACTCATTCGTGGTAGATTTTCTAGAGAAGAACGAGCAGGAAACTCTATAATAATAACCTTTAATGAAAAGTTTTTGTTTCATTATAGTTTTAAACCTCGTAAATGGACAAAATTTTGAATATCAACCAGAATCTGATTATCAAAGCGTATGGCTACATTCATTAGCCTTGAGATGAACAAGTCCAAAACCAAGATAATGTACAACTGTCCGGCCCAAAAACCACCATCTTCGTTGGGAGCACCCAGCTACATGTAGTTGACGAGTAAGTACATTTATCTTGGACTCTGTTTATCTTTTGGCCGAGCTTCCCAAGACAAGGAGATCGCAAGAAGCTGTCCGTTGGCATGGGCCGCCTTCGGAAAACTGGAGGATGTTTAAATCTAAAATCCCTCAAAGCCTGAAAACAAAAGGCTATAACCAATGCGTCCTGCCCATACTTACGCGGCGCCGAGACATGGCCGCTCACAAAGGGATACATGCACAAAATCAGAGTAGCACGAAGGGTATTAATATTACGTTTGTCACTATTTTTCGCAAAAATATTACAATTCTTCTTAACATTAATTGAATTTTCATAAATATGCTTTGACTCTAATGTAGGAATCTTAATTTATTTAAGCTTCTCAACTTCTCTTGCCCTAACCGCACGTTTCTGCTGGAGAAACATTCTATTAGGTAATATCGGCGGCATTACCCCAAAGCAAAATGCCGTAATCTTGATCATATGAAATTTATAAATGAAGTATGTACTTGGACCAATAACCAAAAAAATATATAAACATTCTGCTAAGCACAAATATGTAATCACACATTTGAAATGGTCTAATATCAAATAGATGACCAGTCCCGGATAATTTTGGCTATACCCGGCCCCGTTAGGAAATTAATAAAAAACTAGAGCGGACAATGTGGAATTTTGACAGCATATAAATAACTTACGGTACGGCAGTGAAGCGGCGATATTGTAACGAGTTTGCTCGACTTATTGCAGCTACCAGTTATTACGAGAATACTAATTTATCGTTTCTGTTGGAAGAAATGTTTGGCTAATATTGGCCTCTGCTTGTGTTATGTTGGACAGTCTTGCTTATATTCGACGGTAACGCTTGTCGACCGCAGAATTAAGATGGCACTACTTTTGATTAAAGATTATAAAGATGCATACCTTGTATTCGGATAGTCGAATCTTGAAATTTGGTCTATAAGAAAAAATAAGACGATTCTTTAAGTAATGGATAAAATTGACTTTAAACCGACATTACATACATTGCTCAGGTTTCAAATTAAGTAACTAAAGCACTTGTGTTATGGAAATAACGACACGCGGTACTACAAACACCTAGACTCTAGACAATACAACAAAAGTTAATTTCTACACTAACCCGACTGGGAGCGAGGCGTGCAAATTGTCTTTAGTAAAGTCGGATCAAAACACTTAACACTTGCCTTAACAAACTTATTAGCACACAGGATACTAGTACCTACAATTTATTTCACTGGTTAATTATTCTACACGTAAAATAAACGACGAGCAGCTTTCGCTGGTATGTCTACATCACACAGTGTTGAAATTTAGATCGTTTGTTTTGGTTCACTTTTTTAGCATTAAGCACTCTTTCGTAGCCAGATCTCGAGCTTGTTTTTGAAGGCATTAACAGAGACAGGGGAAAAAAGAACATCTTCCGGCAGCATGTTCCAATTATGCACCACACTGTTACTGAAAAAATTGTGTGCAGCAGGAGTTTTTGGAAGGCGCACGAACTTGTTTGAGATGGTGGCCACGTGATGGTTTAAAGTTTCCTTTTCTTTTAAAGATGTTTTGTATTGCTGGTACTGACTCATCAAAATTTTATAAGTCTCGATGATGTCACCACAGAGACGTCTTTCTTCCAGAGTAGTGATACGCGTAGTCTCTCATAGGATTGGCGTCTAAGAGCCTGTGGCATTTTAGTTGCCTTCCTCTGAAAGTTTTCAAGATGGTTTATGTCTTTTTGAAAATAAGGGCTCAATACTTGATATCCATATTCCAGCAGTGGCTTACTTTAAAATATTTATTAAATTTGGTGATACGTGGAAAATTTTAGGCAAGCCGATGGGAATCGAGTTATATGGACACCTGGCCACTTATAGCTATCGGGTTCGTCGGGTTAGTTTAGTCACTTCGTTTAGCTTAGTTCGCGGTGTGAACCGAAGTATGAAAGAACGCCCCGGCTACATGAGCTAAGTTAACTCAGGTTCGTTCGCGGTGGGACGCAGGCCCATTAACAATGTGATTAATTTCCACGGAAGTAGTTTTCAATGTTTCTTATCATCAGTTTGCTGTGACTGGTAATTTGTTTTTTGACTCATAGCTTCATCATCGGGTAATTTAATAAAACAAAAGTCAACTTTAACTGGTAACCCAAAGTATAGGTAAGTAGATAAAGTATATTATACCTAGGTAACAGTAAAAAAAAACAGCAAAACAAATAATAAAAATCGGAGAAGCAGGTTCTTAGCAAATCGTTTTTACAAACAGGGAAAACAGAAAATTTCTTGGAAATGAAACTATTTTTGGGATCTCCGTCGATTATATTTATTTTTAATTAAGGATGTTAACATTTACAGTGTTTCATCCAAATCATAAATATAACAAATATTAGAAAAAAAATCTAAATGTGTTTCGAACAATACAAAAACACATACATGATAGAACTCGCATTAAAAGTACACTATAACTAGCGGCCTGCACTAACGGGATCCCGCGACCTTGACCGGGAAGGTAGTAGGAAGGACGTAAGGAAGTTCCATACTAGATACACTACGTCTC
The DNA here is from genome assembly GCF_003589595.1 of Hyposmocoma kahamanoa. Lineage (NCBI taxonomy): Eukaryota > Metazoa > Arthropoda > Insecta > Lepidoptera > Cosmopterigidae > Hyposmocoma > Hyposmocoma kahamanoa. Next base: position 16,436,960 of record NW_020653853.1, on the reverse strand, counting down.
CTAACTCTTGCATGTCACCCCTCTCTCTACATGCACAACTAAATAAAGTAAACATACGTTTGCTTTATTAATAATACAAAGATAGAACATAAAGAAAAAATCCTTCGATTTCACAGAACTCGAACCTGCGTCTGTATGCCAATCTAGGGCGTCCTTTTTGAGGGTTTCCCCTAGATTGGCACTTGCCCCTCGAAGGAATTTTTCTTTGTATTAATAATTACAACATACTAGTGGAGTAATTTCACAAAATAATTTAATATCATGGCAATAAAACAACGTGATATTCAATGAAATAAATAGAAACATTTCGAGTTCTTAGGTTTTCGCGATTGTTACACATATAAACATTGCCTAACCTTTAACAGCAACTCAAAACTCGACTAAAGGAGTCACCATATTTGTTCACACGGCATCGCACTAAGCCGGCCATAAAAAGCTTTCAATCCATATAATAAAATATAGTGCGTTCTGCGTCGGGGCGCCCCGCGGGAGCAAAACGCGCAACATCTTTTCAATTCCTATTGCATGGATAACGTGACCATTATTTTTTCCCTTAGCGCGAGATGCCTGTAATTTATTATTGATTTAAAAATAAAATACGCCTATGACTGTTACGAAGTTTTTAATGATTAAACATTTTTTAAAAAAGAACTAAATATGTTTAATTATCAAAAATAAAAAAAGATAAATCTTGTGCGGTCTGTTGAGCTAGCTTAATATATTATTAAGGATGAACAAATTTTTTTTAATACGTAAGGTTTAGATTTTAAATCTATTCCACGGCAGTCGCCGCCAACCGCATATCACCGCCACCTTTGTTATCACTGTACTGATTCTGGCCACTTTCATTTATAGTTTTGAATAGTTCTCGAATTCCTTTTTCCTTCACTATTCTTGCGTTCGTTCTTTTCACCGTCACTCCCATCAAATTCTGGATATCAGAGGACGTGCCCATAAATCATCACCATCATGTATTCCTAAACTTCATATAGTTTACTTTTAAAATAATAATATTGGTATATAGGCACTTTTGGGGTGTGTATTGTGTATTGTATTTAGTCTTATATGGGGACTGTTTTACATTAATTGTATTTCTTTATATCACTTGATACAGTAAATTATTTTCAGAGCAGTGCGGATTTATCTGCGAACCGTCCGCGCGCAGCGCCGGAGCGGGATAACACGTATGGCGTTAGAACATCGTTTTACAGTGACGCGGATTGATCCGTACGGAACGTGCTCCGCGTGAACTCCGCACAAGCCACCCGTGCGTTCCTCTTTTTACAGCAAATTGTGTAGACCAAGACTTTTGCATTCTCATATCGCTTAAGCTAGGCTACACCCTTAAGCACTTAAGCGTAAATAAATGCGCTCAACGTACCTTAAAATCGTATTAGAGAGGTGTTTATGTGGCCGTAACAAAATTTATTTAAAACTCTGTCGTAGACGACCGATAGCACTAAATCAATACTGGCTTGTGACGTCATCGAACTCTCGAGTGAACGCTCTTCAAAGTGAAGTGTGTTTAGAATAAAGTGCTTTCCTACGACGTTCGCTAAAACCGTACCATTTAACTACTATAGGTACTATGCCTAAAAGGTTAAAGTGAAAACTACCATAACTTTAGCTTTAGGTGTGTATGCAACAGCAAGTTATTGTCAGATGCGAGGCTGGTGTCAAGAACGCAATAGAAAGTATCTACCTATATATCTGATATCGTATGTTTTTCATTCTCTGGGGCTTACAATTAGGTGGTTTGGAAGAAAAGTGAAACTATTAGAGTTTTATAGTTTAAAAAGTTAGTTAGTCTAGGGAAGTACTGCCACCTATCCTATTTCTGTCGCCAAGTTATGGCTTTAAAGGCTAAGGGTACTGGTGAAATTACAGGCACATGGGACTTGTCAACTTATGTCTAAGGGTGACAGGCACGGCGACGCCCCTCCGATATTTGCGATTTAACTATAAGAGCGTCGTCGTCTCATGAGGCCTTTTTCTTTGTATAATAAATCGCGGTTGATTGTACCAAGTTAATGTATGCGAATGAAGAAATAACAAACTATCACCTAGTGTTGACAACAAATTTGAATTGGTGACAGTTTGCCCACCTAATAACATGGCCACCTACACTAATGCAAAATACTTTGTGCAACACATCGAAATATCCCTACGCGGATAAAGTTCTTGTAATGTATTTAATAAGCCACCCAAACGTCGATAAATTGCGTCACCACCTATGGCGTATGCCTAAATATAGGCAAGGAAAATTTGGCGGTTATAAAACCACACATTTGGCTTTTTTTTTATAAAAAAATAAATACGCGTTTGTTCTCTATCTCGCCTGATGGAAAGTTACGATGAGGACGAAGATGTAGCATGCACACCTAAATAATGCCTATCCAGTCTCGGCTTAGAAAGGTCCAAGTTATATAGGGAAGTACTGGCACCTTACCTATTTCAATCTCCAAGTTTTTCAGATCTTTGACATTTAAAGTTCTGTTGAGCAATAACTGTTATGGGTAGGCATAAATTGTTTATAGAGGACTCGTTCGTTCCGTCACTTAATATCACAAGTAAATCGAAATAACGCTGAATTTCGTCTGTCTTCATATAGAGCAGTCCCAGTCACGTTTGTGACTCAGTATTCCATGTGGAAGATTCACTGAGTCAAAAGGTTGAAGGCGATTAATCTCAGACGACAGGAGATAGATGGGAGACGCCACTCGATTACTCATTACCTCCATTCGTTATCCTGAATTGGAACCGGAGCCATAAATACGGTTAACTGTGAAGATATTGATGAGACTTGTACAGTCTGTGGCGCAAGAATTTCCTCTTTCTTTTACACAACAAATATAAAAAAGCGTTGGTGAACATAATATGCCAAAGATATGAAGAAAATGAAATATTGAGAAGATTTCGATGGCTTTCTAGAATAGTAGACTAACAAATGTTTAACATTTAATTACATTATAGAATACATTTTTATAAATTGTTTGTCACAAGAAAACAATACGGAAGGGAACGTGATTTGTGATGTTTAGAATATGAAGGTGGGGTTACACTTGGCCGACGACCGACCGTTCGGTTGATCACCGCAGCAACTATTCGGTCATCGAATGAAGTTCGACGAATCCGGCCAAAACTTTGTTTGTAAACAAACAAATCAATTCTGTTTTTTATGAATTGTGATGCATTATGTAAATAGGTGTAGGAACTTGTGAAATTACTTCCGAAATGTTTGTGTTCTTCCGAAAAGTTTAACTTTTTTTTATTTTTAACCGACTTCAAAAAAGGAGATTCTCAATTTGACTGTATTTTTTTGAGCATGTTACACGATTACTCCGGCTTACTTGTGAACTGATTTTAAAAGTTCTCGTTTTATCGAAAAGAAGGTACCGCAGTATAGATCCCATTAAATTTTGAAGAAAATATTCCACCTCTAAGGGTCGTATTCTAGAACTCTACTCTATGCTCAAGTCAGGATTTGAGTATGGTTTAAAGCACTCGAAATCATACTCAAGTCCCTGCCATTAGGGTCGTATTTCCAGTGCTTGTGTTTCCAGTGCAATCCTGACTTGAGCATTGAGTAGAGTTCTAGAATACGACCCTAAGACTGGCAAACTAGGAGATGAATCCGGTTTCGCGCACTTTGCGGTAACTTCAATAAAACTTGGCAAATCGATGTAATTCCACGTTTTTTTTATAAAAAGCTAATTATTATTTGTATGAAAGCTCTGCACAAACTACGGGAAATGTATATTCAATTCAGCAATGGAAAAATCAGGATATGAATTATGACGAGTTTTAAGTCGAGTTTACTGCGCGTATTGCTGTACATACAATACAAAAAAACATTGTTTTAATATGTCTTGTTATGCATTTTTTTAGATTATTAAAAAGTAATGAGTTTTTTCGAATTTTTTCGGATACAAATCGCGTAATTTATTTTCTCAAACAAAACAATTACCAGTTATGTCAAATATTTTTCATTAAAGTTACAAAAGTTATTTATTCAAATATCTTATCTTAATTTACCAAAGAACATTTTAATTTAAGCTGCATACGTTTTACAAAGTATTTTATGTAATAATATGAATTTTTACTAAATTAAATTTATTAATTAAAATTAAATTAGAAACACATTAAAAGCCTGATCTCAAACTACGAGATTCCCTGTACTATGAATACCAGAGCCAAGGAATTCTCTCTGGGTCACTTACCAGGACATCTGTTTAGAAAAATTCATTTCCCAAATTAATCCTACCGGGAATCGAACCGGGGACTTCCGTATCCAGCGCCCGCAATGAAACCGTTAAGCCACCGAGGTCGTCGAATAAGTATTAAACGGCCCATACGCTACCTGCATGGCAGTCTGGCGCGTAGACACGAGACTGCTCATACACTATCCTGCATATGGACCACGTATGGAATCTCGCAGGTCGCACCGCAGGATTGCAGGATATTGCATGCCCCCTTTTAAATATATTAGTTAGTACTGTGTTCAAATTTAGATCGGAAATAGTTATTTGTTATGCAAAGCTGGAAAGTTGCTGTTTGACGCGATGCTTGTATTGAAGCAAGCGAAGGAAGCCAAAATTGAACCACGAGCGAAGCGAGTGATTCAAAAATAGATCCCTGAGCGTAGCGACGGTTTCAAGGCACGAGATGCAAAACAACTTTGCTACCGAGCGAAACACAACAACTTTTCACCTCACAATAGCGAGGAAAAAGGTGGATGAAAGAAAAACAGTTAAACTATAAAACATCATTTTTTTAATGAAAACAAAAAGCTTACATGCGGATGCGTTCTGAATTTGCATCTCATCAATTTTTAATCTTGCTTGTACTTCTATAATTTTGTGTGATTAAGTGATTATTGAAATAATTTTAGTTCTTCGACGAATTAAATGATTTAATAGACAATTAGTTGTCATTGTCAATTTAATGTCAATATCATTGTTTATATTACATAAGTAAGTAATGTACAACGAATCGCGTAGTTGAACGTCGAAAGAAAATCGAAAGAAAAAGTAAGGTGCACCACAGCCCATCGTCAACTTCGAATTTCAAAAACCTTTTCTAATGAGAAATAAACCTTTTCCGAGCTAGTGAGGTGATAAATTATTTTCATTTCCTGTGTTTCAAATTCGATTATTAAAAAGTGTTATTGCTTTCTATGTTCGCCACAAAACATACGGTAAATGTGTAGATTTGCTTCCGTACGGGTCGAGTGTGCACAGTAATAATATCAATCATTTTGTACACAACTCCCACTACAAGTGAGAGCAATGACATTTCTTGTTCGTCCTACCTGATTGTAATAATACCTACTGTTGTTAACCGATTTCAAAAAAGAAGGAGGTTCTCAATTCGACCGATTTCGATATTATGAACCGATTTCGATGATTACCAGAGCTAACATTACAGTAATGCTAACATTACTGCTGGACGGCAGATATAGGTAAGGTGGCAGTACTTCCCTGGACGAGCTGCTGTTGGTTGCCAAGTGGAGTTGAAATCCTGATAATGGTCTTCTGAAAATATCCCAGTACCTGTTACTGAATTGGTTTTGGACTCGTCAGTGAAGATGCGAACTGCGTACGAGTTATACTCGTAAAACATCACAAATACTTAATTTGTTTCATACACATAGTTCGTATTATTTTTTATGACTTTCACGCGATAGAAGCACATTTGACGTTATTTTTTTTTATTAAATGTAAGGGCGCATTTGACCCCCTTCTGATGAAAAGCGATGATGAGGTCGACGAAGGAGCATACACATCTAAATAATGCCTATTCACTCTCGCCTTGAAAAGGCCCAAGTTATAATGTTCACAAACAAGTCTGCAGACATGGGAATTCCGCTTCATAGCCGTTCGCCATGTAAATGTGGAAGTGTACCGCTTCCTGCGAATCTTTGAAATATCCACAACATAGGGGTGGAACACAAACCTACGCCTAGTCTGCCGGTGATGGAAAGGGGAAAGCGGAATTAAATCGTGTAATGCCATCGCACACTCTCCGTGATATATCCTGTAAAATACCGATAAGCTGACAACTTTACGGCGGTGTTCAAGGCTCCGCGCTTCGCCCCGCTAATTCCGAGTCACCTATAAGCCATTGGCACTGTTGTCAATTGAATCTAGTGGTCAGTTGGTATATAGCAGAGCCATCCCAAAGGCGGCAGCAGTACTCCATGCACGACTGTTGCTGCTTTATTGTACCAAGAGTACGTTATTGGTATTGCGGTTTATTGTTCTTATTTTAAAGAACTCTTTTCTGGAGTTTAAAATATTTAAACTTTAACAAATACTTTCGTTTTTCAACCCAACCGTAAGTTAGTTAATCTCTACGAGATCAACACGTATTGCAGTGGTAAAGGTAGCGTCAGACAGGTCACACACGTTATGAGTACACAATGTCAATATTGCCTAACGTAATGTATGCAGCGCCCACGCCCACATCACCGGAGGCTCTAGGACGATTTGTCAAGCGTGTGATTGGGAGAAAGTCGCTTTTTATTTAGCCGGTAATTAGTGACCTGCCGCTTATTACAATCTTGTACACCTTGTAATACATTAGTTATTAGTTTTTGTATCAATGTCGGATAGGAAAGTAGGGATACTTGAATTTAGAAGTAACGTTTTATACACACAGCATATGTATGTATAGTGGAATAAAAAAATGGAGAATATGAAATAGTAACGTTTATTAATTAAGTAAATAAGAATTGATATAAAGTAACAATTATATGAACATCGACTAGTACAACAGCCTTACTCTACCTTTACGAAAGAAAGTCGAAATTAAACAAAATGCATTTTATTTACATTTTGTGACAAAACAGACACAGCCCTAAAAAACATTTAAATTTGAAACAGGATACCTCCAGTTAACTCTACACCGACTTTGTTTTCTGTTATTTTTCAACAGCCATATTTATTTACTAATATTATGCTTCCTGAATGATGTGAACAAAAAAAGAGAAACAAAAAGAAAATTCGAAAAAAAAAACAAAAAAAAACAAACGAATTCTGTAAAAAAAACAAATAACATAACAGAAAGGCCCAAAACTTAAGTTGATGTAGTGTAAATTTTGAGGTTCGACAGCGCCATTCCATCATATGCAATGGCGCTTACTGTTAAAAAATCGATACTGGTTAAAAAAATTTACAATTTTTACTCTAACCTACACATACTTGGAGACTTGCTGACTATTGACTATTATAACACTCTGGACACGTAATTTGAGCCAAGTTTGTTTTTTTTTTCGCTAGAATATAAAAATATACTTATCAACGAAAAAAATGTTGGATTCACAATTTAAAGATTTCAACATGGACATGAGAATGCTATTCAGTACACCAGCTGCAAAACAAACTAAGGGGATAAATCCTCTTAGTTTGTTCAAAAAGCAAGTTGGCTCGAATTATGTGTCTGAGATTGTAATTATTAAAAATAAAACTTGGTATAAAAAACGTTTGTTGTCGTATTCTTTACTCTCCATCTTTTACAATCTCTATTTGTCTTAATAGTTTCATCAAACCATATCACCACAGTATTAACATGAGGAACAAAGGAATTAAATAGATGCTGCTTGAAATAATAGCACGAGCGGTAATGTGGACAAAAGACATTCATTACACAATGATTACGAATTGCGCAGGGAAACGAAATGCTAGTTGCGCGACACCGGGTATGCGTGTGCCGCGCGACTCCGCATTGGTAGCTCACACGACGTATTCAACTGCAAATCCTTTTTAGCCGTCTTCATAAAACGGCACTTCGAGAACTTTGAACGTATGTATATGTGTGTGGGTATCTTTGTGATTATTAACGTGATCATCTTACATAAATGTAAAATATCATTCATTTATACATTTCATAGGTTAATAAAATACATATGGAGTAGTTAAATTTACAACCTAAATATTAGCACTAGGTTTCGTCAAAAGGTATTAAAATATAAAAACAAACTGGGATTTACAAAAGATTTCGGCATTTTCTAACCTAAAAAATCGCGCCCTGTATTGTGACCGCCATTATTGCGTGAGAAACTAAAGTTGCGAGACTCCGCTGCGAGACACCGCTGCTCGGACACGTGGAGAGAATGGGAGAAGAGCGAAGAAGGCTTCTTTTTATATATATAAAAACTAAGTGACGGGACGAATAAGTCGTGCGCCTGATGGTAAGCGACACGGCTTTCCATAACAGTTGCAGTGCCACTCAGAGTTTTAAATCACAAAGATCTGAGGGGCACTACCACTCCACTCGACACCCTGAGACATAAGTTGAGTCTCATGTGCCTATAATTTCACCTCTTCCCTAACCGTTCTAAATTTGAGTTCTAAATTGGAACGTAGGAATGCTCACCCTATTGCTTGGCGTCAGAAACTTCCCTGGACAAACTCTTTCACAAGGATCTCTACTGATACTAAATAGATAGATAATAAATTATGTTGAATTTAATTGTATGAAAAGTAGGCTTTAAGTAGGTAAATTTTGGTGGTGTTGTCAAAGTTATATCTAGATTAGTGTTGGGTAGGACATGAAATTAAAATGAGTTTGAGGGAGTACCTCACTTCGAAAAATGACGCGGTACAATGTCCTACTTCAAATGAGGTGAGGTAGTGGTAAGAATGTTTGCACCTACGGCAATGACTCAATTCAGGGAATATTAAGGACATTTTCATAACTTGATATTATCAATCAATTGGATAACTTAAGTGTTATGATATAGTATAAATAAACGATAATTTTATTTAGTACTATGGTAGCGTGATCATACGATGTAAAGTCAGCTAAAAAGCGGGCAGTGCAGGACCAATCACTCTTGCATTTGTTGAATTCGAAGCAGTGTGACATGAGTGAGGCTGTGACATGAGGTGAGGTGTGAGGTGGGACATTTTAATGACAAACTAACCAAGCGTGTGGTACAAATGAGTCGCTCCTAATCTAGATAGCTAACCTATAATAAATACTAAAAATACGCCAAAATGCTGCGATTGAAGAAAAATCTGATTGTGAAAAGCACTTTTAGTGGAGACATTATGTGATTTTAAAAGGTCAATGCTGACCCTTAATAATTCTTTTGCCTTGATCTATAGCCAGTTAAGTGCGCAATTAACAACTTGAAGTTGTAGGTCGTGTAACAAGTGAATAACCATTCGACATTGCCACTTAATCGTAAGGCATGGAAATTTATACGTCAAAAGCAATATATTGTTGGAAAAGTTCAACTCAATGCCTTGTTATAATTATGCTTCGTAAGTGGTTAACCAGCTGTAAGTCTTTTTAAACTTTTAACTAGGCTAAATACTGCCTACGGAATAAGTAATTCGTTTTAAAGTAAATATAAATATCGCGAGGACGCTTAAAGATACATCATCATCATCATCAACCATTTATACGACTCACTGCTGGGCACGGGTCTCCTCTCAGGCGAGCGTTTAGGCCATAGTCCGAGACGCTGGTCAAATGCGGGTTGGGGACTTAACACGTTTTCCGAGGGTTGTGAACCTTCTTCGACGTGCAGATGTTTACTTCGTCGAAAAATGTATGGCAAATTTCAAATTAAGTTTCGCACATAAATACCGAAAACCTCAGAGGTGCGAGACTGGATCCGACGACACACGATCTCTGCTCGAGAGTGAATTAAAAGACTGCACCATTGGCTAGGCTACGAAATAATTTTAAGGCTTTCGTCATTGACTTACAATTATATGGACGTCGGGTCCGCGCTAAAAAGTGTCCGAACTTATAGGGCGTTAAAATCGTATACAGAGCGTCATTCACGCTTTAGTCTTCGTTTGTTCGACTGACAGCGTAGCAAGCAAAATTAGACAGTACTGCGATGACATTACAGTTTAAATTCAACGTTTTAGCTTTTTCATATTCCTTTAATCACTACGTTTAAATAGGTTGACTTGGGACATTTTCTTCGTGGTTTTTGTATTAGACCCGTCGTCCATTTATTTGTAAGTCAATGGCTTTCGTGGTTATTCACTAAATGATTATCACTAATTTCAGGCTTCTTACCACGGTATGACATCTTTTTATTTTTTCGATATTTCGGAACGGTTGCGCGATCCATGGTCACGGGTTTACTGGACGGCGGCAAATGACAGCTTTAATTAATAGCAGACATATCTGTCTACCCTCTTGCGCTGTCGACGATTACTACCTTCATCGCGATTTGTTGTGGCGTTACGGCCAAAATAGTTATGGTGGCAATACTGCCGTCAAAATATTTTTTTGAGATATCATAAAAAACCATAACGCAATTTTAGAATACTGAAATTGATTAATGATATTTCAGCTATGAATAGTTAGGGTAAGTTCGGCTAAAACGAACATGTTAACTAATTTTAACTGTTTATGTAATAGAAATAAATAGAAATAGAAATTATTTATTCAATGTAAAGCACAGCACACATACAATTTACAAACAAAACAAAAACATAAAAAATAGAAGAAAGAAAGATAAGGGAGACAGGATGTGTGCTGTGCAGCCACTGAATCCGTCATCCACTCAGCTATTGCCGTCTCACTGAAAGTGTGGTACGACGCTGATTTTCAGAGGATTCGGCGATGATTCGTGCGGCACGGAACACAGTAGACGTCACAAATATACAAATTGAAAATTAAAATTAACAATTATTATTTTTTTAAATTGTATCAAATTATATATATTAAAATGTATAAAATATTAAATTTATTGCCCTTAACTAACTTACAATCATAATTACAATAATAACAATTAACTGAAAAATAAATTATAATTTATAATTTAACCTGCTAACATGCTAACTCGACACATAAACAGCTACGCTGGAGATTGCTGGGCGTTAAGTAAATATGCCTTGAATAGTTTTTTAAAAATAAATAATGACGAGATAGAATATGTAAGAGAATTTTGTTATTTATATGAATTTATATTTTTCGGTATTTAAAACGGTTATTTGACCATTTATCACTCAACCGCGTTTTAGTTAGCGGACGGCAGAATACTCCCCTGGACGAACTTTTTCTCAAGAAGTTCTACTGCTAGTAAATATAAATACTAAATGCACTTTGTGTGCATCACTGCGTTGGTATACGGTTTTAAGTGCTATTATTGACTGTCCTGATATACTTGAATAGAATTACAACAGAGTCAATTGTAATACGACTAGATTGTAACAAAAGACGACGGTAAGAAACGATATTAACTACAATAGCTTATACAACCGATTTGTTGAATTATTATTTACAGTTTGTTTAAAACATGTAATTATGTCAGACAGCACGTACACGTACAGTATATTGTAGTAAAATTTAAATTTGAATTCACTGTACACGGCCCGAAACATTGGTTTGTTTGAAAAAAATACAAATATACGTGATTTAGAATCGAAATATAGTTTCATTTCCTATGTGTAAGAGGGGATACACGTGCGATTGCATCGCTACACTTGCGATTTATACGCGCGACTTCATAGATACAAACCGTATTTTACAGGATATATCACGGAGATTCCCCTTTCCATCACCAGGGGACTAGGCGTAGGTTTGGCATCCACCCCTATGTTGTGATTATTCCAAAGATTCGCACGAAGCGATACGCTTCCACATTCATATGGCGAACCTCTGTGGAGTGGAATTCCCTGCCTGCAGACTTGTTCCCTGAACGTTATAACTTGAACCTTTTCAAGGCAAGAGTGAATAGGCATTATTTAGGTGTGCATGCTCCATCGTCGACCTCATCATCACTTTCCATCAGGTGAGATGGAGGTCAAATGCGTACTTACATTTTATATGATAAAATCAGTTACTGCATCGTAACCGCTCTAACAATCGTGAAAACCCAAAAACTCGATAGGAGACACAAACATATCAAACTTGAACAATTCACAGACACACATCAATATATACAAACTAATTTTTGTAAACTGCGAAGAGAATAGTGTGTACAGATAGTACATTACCTATACTACAATCACAATTGCCTTTACGTCCAAAAAATGCGTAAAAGGAAAAAAAACACAACGGAAAGAGATCATAGAAAAAACATGTCTACAAAAACATCGAATTAGAACCGGTCATGTGAAACAGTCGCAAAAACTTAAAAGGCGTTATTATGACTTGTAAACAATCACTAACCCACGAATCAGATGGTTGGAAAGAAGTCGACTTCATTGTTACGTGTGACGTAAGTAATCGCGTTTTTGTTTTAGGGTTGCTGCTCGTTATTTAGCGAGAATTGTTAACCAATTACATTGTTTACAAAATGATTATAAGGTGTAAGCAAAGGAGTCACTCCGGGGCACTACTCGGAACACCGAGACCAGAAACAATTTAGAAAAATTCATTCCTTAAAATGGTCCTACCGAGATTCCAACCCGGGACCTCCCTATCCAGCGCCCAGCATAACGGATCCTATGAAAATTTGTATAAAACGCAAAAGTGCTTTTCAGAAAGATGGTCATTTATGAACACGTTGCTATGCAACCGCATTCTTTGTTCATCTGTTCGCGACCCTACAATTCAAACTGCTAGGCCGCAGAGGTCGTCAATAAAATTTTAATTTTTCAGCCATTACTGTCCCACTGTAGGGCAAAGTCCTCCCTTCCCAGGAAGAAACCGGAAGGTTCGAATAAACATACAATATAATAAATAGGTAAATGTAAAAAATGAGTAGGTATGCTACTTACAAGTCAACCTATCAGGTGGCCATTATACACGGCCAGATTGAGTTACAGGTTAACGTCGTTATTTGCGTCAGTGTCTGGCTATCAGAAGGACAGGAGAATATCCCGGCGTACCTAGGTCGGTGCTTGTTTGTAAATTGTACAAAAGACGCAAACGTACTTCTGAAAGATGGTCATTTATTAACGTTGCCATATAACCGTATTCTTTGTTCATCTATTCGTGACCCTACAATTCAAACTGCTAGGCCGCATAGGTCGTCAATAAGATTTTAATTTTTCAGCCATTACTTTGCCCACTGTAGGGTAAAGGCCTCCCTTCCCTTATTCCACTCTTCGTGATTCCTGAGGGGAAGGGATTTGGATCATAAGTCACCACACTGGCACAATGTGGGTTGGTGGATTGGGCGTCAGAGCGTCCTTGTTCGTTGATCAGCAGGGTGTACCGCTTGAAGGTAACCTTGACTTGAGTCCCGGAGTTATTAGTTGGGACTCCTTCGTCAATAAGATACTTCATATTATAGATCTCAGACTTTCGTGGCTATTCACTTGTGGCGATTAATACTATCTACAGTTTTCTTACCACTCTATTATTACATAGCTTGTATTCCTCTTCTGATATTAGAATTAAAAAATCATAACGTATTGATAAACCTGTAAGTTTTAAAAGTTCTAAAGCATAGTTATCCTAAACGGCGTTTTCCAGCCTTCAGCCGTCACAATATAACTATTTCCCTATCACAAACTGTTTTAAATATTTACTATATGAGTTGACCATTGCCATATCTAGCTTGCCATGTATTTATAGGTGCTATCTTTGTAGTAGTAGTTCTTCTGCGAATATTGTCAGATAGAGAAATTGCAGACACAGTCACATAGAGAATAATATAATAGTTCATTCAAATTGTCAACCATTAATATTGCAAAAATAAAAAACAACTAGCGTAAACAAGAACGATAATTAAGAATCGGAGTTAATTAGCGCGGGAAAGCTCCATCCCGACAGCGCAAGCGCACGACGGCGGCGAAACGCCGCAAATTGTCGTGATGTAGAACACCTCTGTCATAGAGTTAGCCATATTCTAGAGATGTCTGTCTATGTCATAATGTCAATAACAGTAACAAAAACAATGTATTTTATAGGTCAATGATTTTATCACAAAAAATCCACACTAAGGGCTAGCCCTAGTATAGTGATGTGCATTAATATTCTCATCTGTTGAATAATTGGCTCCTATTGTATTACTTTTATTCATATAATATACCAATATGTACTATTGTTATTACATATAGAGATTCTAATTTAAATTTGCTATGTACATAATAAATAGTACTATATATAAATGGTAATATCTTTATTAAAATAAGGTTAATTATAAAGTGAGGTTATGTAAATGTTAACCCTATTGATTGATTAAGATTGTTGTCGATTATGTTTAATATTTACATCTGTTAATAGCATTGTACTTGTGATAGCTTATTCTGGATGCTATTAACGAATTATTAAAGACAACCCGATTTTTGTCGTTTATCATCTTCAATATTTAATTTCCTAATTTATGATATATTTAAGTACAAACCTTGGTTTCTTAATTGAAATTTCAATCGCAAAAGTAAAAAAAATACGTTATCTCGCTCGTTTCGTTCGTCGTTCTTTGGTTAATTAAAAATTAACCATTAAGGTATTTTAAATGTAAATTATGTTACGAAAAAAAAAATTATTTAATGACAAATTCATCTTCACGCATTGTTTGATTTTAAAATCGGGACTTAATCGTACTTAAAACATTCAGTCCCTTTGAGACCATGGACGTTGAAACACGTCCGAAAGTTGGAGTAAATAAAATGTGTTTTATACATGATTAAGTCCCGATTTTAAAAGCAAATAAAATTCATTTTTGTATTGTTTTCTATACTTTTGTGTTGTCTTTGACCTGTCTACACAAAGTCACTAATTCACTTAAGAGACAGTGTTGAATGATTTACAATATGATCCTTACAGATGTTAACATTTGCCAATACAAATTGCGAAATTAAAAAATATAGTGAGACAAAAACTTCATACAAAAGGTGTGTTGTACAGCTTCTGCACACTTGCCTAATAAGTATACCATGGGAGTGATCCAAGCGCTGACAAGTTGTTTCTGCCAAATGACATTTTGAAATAATTATTCTGAATGAAAAATGTGAGCTAATAGCTAACATAGCGTATAAAATAGCGTTACATGTTTTACACATTCTCCTCAAGAGAATCTGCCTTACGAATGAGTAATAGCGTAAATTTGATTAAATAAAAATAAACAGAAAAAGCTTAACCTGGAAATGTATTACCCAATTTTATATTTCTACACTTGTGGTAGCTAAAATGTAGCTAAATGACGAATTCGTTTAGTTATTGCCCTTGCTGCAGCAACTAGAGTTTAGAGAGTAGTAAATAGTGATAATTTGCTTATAGAATAAATATATATGAAGTTCTTGGGTTTTCGCGATTGCCACACATTGGAAATTAATTTGAATGAAACAAACCAACGTTCGTTTCAAAAAACAACAGATGGTTATGAGAGAAGTAAATAGCTCAGGAATAAATACTAGAGTTGCAACAAATATTCGGGTAATGAAAAGCTGAAGAAAAATCCGGAGTAGACATAATTTCCATTATTGATTAATTATAAATTTAGTTTAATAAAAATGCATATTGTAGTAAAATAAAATATTTTTTTTAAACGTATATTGAGTAAGCTGGAAAGCTCTTTGGAAAATTAATAATTAAGGTGTTTAATAAATAACAAATGGTACAATAATTAAAACTAGGGTGGGTGGTTTGCATTAATATTACACATAACTGGTTGATTATTTTCCCGTCTCAGTCAATCAAGACCACGGAATCTGTAAAGGGCTTGAAACTTTGAAAAAACAAATGTGTGCGTTATGGTCCGAAAGAATAGTTTCATTTCCTATAATTTGTAATAATACTCGATAATATAAAATTCTTTGTTTTCTCAGAATTACTCGTAGTATAGAGTATCTAGTTTTGCAACTCAATAAAAATCATTGGAATGCATTATTCAGATTTGTCACTACTTCTGCGTAAGGTCACAAATCAAATTCTTAACAATGCGGTCAATGTTCTAATCAAGTTGTTATAATACAAATCAATCATAGAAGTAACAAATAATTCTAAACATTTGTGTCCTTGCTATATAATCGATTGCATTTTGTATTCGTGTTCTTTTTTTTTTTTTGAATCCACTTAAGGTACACGCGCAATTAAATGTGATTTTAATTCATCTTAGTAATTATCTATCAAGATAGGTTAATTTAATAGAATATTATTATATCTAAAATTGAATCAATGTCGTAACGCCTGCCGAAACTTCTTTAAAACAATAAGGTTTTGTTTTAAAAGACTTTCGACACAATCGCGTGAATTTCGTTTGACCTTGATATATTCTTCGTAACTCTACAACTTACGCTGAAAGTGAGAGTAATGGATGCGCTGGCGCACCGGCTTTGTGCCTGCAATGAATGGCGATAATAATTAAAACAGTCAAACATCGTGCCGAGTAAAACACTTTTGTTTGTAAATAGCCTTCACTTTCTTTTGTAACCACTAAGGGCCAGTCAAACAAAATTGTTAGACAAACTCCTTGCTAAAAAGAAAAACTTTTTGTTACTTTGACCTGAAAAGCATAAAAGTTTCAAAAAGAATATTTAACATAAATGACAGTAAAAGTAAAACGTATGTTTAGAGGGATTGAATATACTATAGTTAATTTTTCATAACATTATCCAGTGTGGCGTGTTTTCATTTAGCCATTTTGTAAAATTACTTTAATTTAATTAATACCTGCTCATTGTATTACTTAATACCATGAGCAGAAAAAGCTGTTCAAAGACTTACTTTAAGGAAGTTAAATAAATTGAGCTTCCAAAAATTAAACCGAAATTTTATAGAAAATAATAATATATCGAGTTCTTAGGTTTTCGCGATTGTTACACATGGGAAATGAAACTATTTTTCCGGATTTAAATCGCGTATATTTGTTTTTTCAACCACCAGTTTTTTTTCTTCAGCTTTTCATTACCAGTTATGACATAACTGGTTGAAGACTGTACCACCTCAGTCAACCGTGACCATAGGACCTGTAAAGGGCCCGAAACGTCTTTGTTTGAAAAAACAAATATATGCGATTTAAATCCGGAAAAATAGTTTAATTTCCATTTTAATTTCCTAAATAATAATATACTTAATGTCGTGTCATTTGAAACTGTCATTTATTATCAATAAATTCAATGATGTTTTCCTATAATGTAATTTGTGGACTGAAGAAAAAGATTTAGGATCACTGCTTCTTTGTTTACGTTTTTTCATCATCATCATCCTCCAGTCCTCACGGTTAGTAGCCAGATCTTTGGCCTCTCTGTAGCTGTTCACTTTGATCTTCTTTTTTATTTGTTCGCTATACGCCATTCTTGGTTTGTTTTGTGTCTTGGTCAACAAATGTCCAAAAATTTACCCCCTTCTTCTCGCTATTGCATTCAAAAGATTTGTCTCCTCCGCAACCCTTTCCAAATTTGATATATTTTCAATCCATTTCATTTTTTCCATACGCCTCCAGCACCTCATTTCAAATGACTCCAATTTCTCTCTATCTTTCTTTTTAATTCTACGAAAAACTAATTAAACCTAACACTTTTATGACATTGACAAGGTAATAAAATCTTTTTGGACAACGTTCTCCGTACACATGGAAAAGGTATTATTTTGTAAGTCAATGGTATTATTCGTTTTTTTTACCAAAATTAGAGTAGCGACCAGCCCACGTTATGAAAAAAAAAACGAAATGAGAAATGCGCAACTTTCTTCAAATTTTGGCACGGCTCGGTTAGCAGTATAATTTAATGTTATGAAATTGCGCTTGAACGTAGATGATATCGACCTGGGGTAATTGTATTACAGGTGGTAACTTGGGTTTTAATTTGTAATTAAAACATGTGAGTTTTGCGTCAATAATGTGGTCGCTTGAAACGGAGCATAACGTATTGTCGACTGAGTCAGTGAAACATAAAAATCGAGTGCTTACATATATTACATGCGCAAGCACACGAAACTATGTTGCATTTCAAAATGGTAGGTATATTTGTAGTTGTAGCAATAGAGCTCCTTGTGAAAGAGTTCGTCCAGGGAAGTACTGCCACCTTACCTATTTCTGCCGCCAAGCGATGCGAGCATTGCTGTATACCGAGTTTGAAGGGTGCTGGTGAAATTGCAGGCAAATGGGACTTCTTAACTTCTGTCTAACGGGAGCGGTGGCAGTGATCTCCGATCTCTGCAAATTAAAGCTCTGCGTGGCACTGCAACTGTTATGGACAAGCATGTCCACTAGATAAGGGCACGACTAGTTCATCGCGTCACATCGTACCATAAAAAAATTAGTCGTAATAGCCTAATTACCAACCGCCTCTCAAGCAGAGTGCGTGGGTAAGAATCCGGGCTAGCAGCACCTCTGGGTTTTTCGGAATTTACATTTAGAAATTTCATTTGAAATTTACCATGAGTTTTCGGTGAAGGAAAATATCGTGAGGAGATCTGCATGCTTCTATAAAGCAATTTAATTATGTGTGAACTACAAGCCTGCATTGTGAGAGGAGGCCTATGCCCACCACTGGGATTATATATAGGCTAACTATTATTATCATTACACGCAACTTGACGAATAGACAGCGATAAATTTATGATTATAATGTCATATATTATAATTAAGAATTGACAGGGTAAAGGAAATGACCGCCCCTTATAAATCTTTATTTCATATTATTATAAGAGGGTGCAATAGGCGACCTTATGGCTAGTACCAGAAAGCACATCTTGAATACCCAATCAAGACTTGAAACGTAAATATCAACATAATGATAGTAGACATCAATAAATCTATAATACACAGTAGCCCCATGCACAAAGAGACACAAACGTACATTAAAAACAATAATCTCTATTATGACGAATGGAGCACTTTCACTAGCGCGCGCGCGCAGGCGTGCAGGTGGCTCGTTACCGTGCAGTACCGAGAGTCGACGATAGGCGGTTGAGTAATAGTTAGATGGATAAAGTGTTGGTGATATATGATATCCGAGTTCTGATATAACCGTAAAGATAATTTAATTGCTGCCATTTGAGAACCACGATGCCGGGTATTTTGGGCACGGATGGCTACTACTGGACACGGACGTGGTTAATTGGATAGTTTTAAAAAGCATTTAGTATACTTATACTAAATGTAAATTGCGTTATCATATTTGTAATGTCAGCATTACTGTGTTCCGGTTTTGAAGGGTAAGGGTGTTGGCGAAATTACAGGCACATGAGACTTGTCAACTTATGTCTCAAGGTGGCGGACGCAGTGGCAGTGCCCCTCAGATCTTTGCGATTTAAAGCTCTGAGTGGCACTGCAACTGTTATGGACAGTTATGTAGCTTACCATCAGGCGCACGACTTGTCCGTCCCGGTACTTGATATTATAAAAATTTAAAAAAAATCGGTAACTTTCAAAATATTGGCACCTAAAGTTTTATTGACACCTAAAAAAATGCTTTGCTTAACAATAAAACTGAAAGTAAATAAGATATTAAAAAAAACGATTAGAGGGAATTGTAGATCTCGTTTCACTGATCCCAGACACATTAATAACTTAATTTCGATAAAATTTTGATTACGTTAGTTACGATAAGGAAGGCAACAGCTATAGTGTTGCTAAATAGTGATTTGACCACTAAATGTCGGTAAATACTTTAATATATGGACAGTTGTCAAGCTGATCTTGCCGCTTTTAAGCTTTTTTGTTTATGATTTTAAGTGACGGAACGAATGCCCTGGTTGCAGTGCCACTCAGAGCAAAGATCTGAAGGGCACCGTCTAGTTGACAAGTCCCATGAGCCTGTAATTCGTCAAGGGAAGTAGATACTGCCACCTTACCTATTTCTACCGCCAAGCAGTAAAGTGAACATTACTGCGTTCCGGTTTGGAAGGGTAAGGATGCTGGTGAAATTACAGGCACGTGGGAGTTGTGTCTCTGAGTGACGGGCGCAGTGGCAGTGTCCCTTAGATCTTTGCGATTTAAAACTCTAAGGGTCGTATTCTAGAACTCTACCCAATGCTCAAGTCAGGATTTGAGTGTGGTTTAAAGCACTTGAAATCATACTCAAGCACCTGCCATTAGGGTTGTATTTCCAGTGCTTGTGTTTCACTTGCAATCCTGACTTGAGCATTGAGTAGAGTTCTAGAATACGACCCTAAGTCGCTTACCACCAGGCGCACGAGTTGTTCGTCTTGTCACTTGATTTTATTTTAAAAAAACCATCACTACCCTTACGCTTGAAAACGGACACGAAGTAATGCTCACATTATTGCTTGGCGGCACAAATTGGGTAGTACTTCCCAAGACGAACTCTTTCAAGGAGCCCTACTTCTGCTAAAACTTGTTATATGATATTATTATTATTAATATACGTTAAATAATATAAGAGTAAGTTAAAAATAACTGTTAATTAAAATGTACAGAATACCATATACTAACGAAATTAAATGTAAGTGATAATTAATTGTAAGTGTGTATCGATGTCAAGTCAAAAGAACATACTATATAAGTAGAAGGTATAGTGATAATTTTGATACCATATCATCAACTTTAAAACAGGAATTACAGCTCAAATATCATCCCTATTTCATATTCATAAATAATCACAAAACCAGTTTGAATACCGTCAAATGAATTCTAACAACGCCAACAATAGCTCTATTTCCGTCTCATTACTGCTTTATAACTGCAACCACTTCATCTATTCATTGTGCAATACTAGTTTATAGTTCATGCAAATGATTGGCTCCTAGCAAAGCTTTTTGGTTTCCCACGGATGTGATATCGTCTTACTAGCATCTTAAAATACGATTTATTTTAAAAGCGTCTACCGTTATTCTTGCATGTGTGGCGTAAATGGTTAATGCAATTTATTCGGATATCGTTCTTAGGGTTGGGTTTTATTGTTATCCCCTCTCAAATACCATTTTTTACAACCATAGTGTCGTTTTAATGAGACCACCTTTACTTTCATATTTACTTTGTACCTTTATCTATGTCTATAGGGGTGGTGTCTTTGGACAACGGATGAGTAATGTTTTTTTCTATAATTGAACGTCTGAATGTTCTTTTACCGTTATTTGTATTTTGTTATTTACGATTGAGACGTGGGATAGGGATTATACGTGAGATTGTTAATTTGCTTTACATATTTTTTTTGCTGATTCTGCAGAATATTGTGTTCTATTTTGCTATCTTTGTTAAAGTAAACGTAAAGTTAAACAATTTAATGTTTATTTTCATCTCACCAGCTCGGAAAGGCTATCTTTCTCATTATGGAAAAGGTTTTTTGTAATTCGAACGATGGACTGTGGTGAAAAAAAAAGATGATAACACGTTCAACTACGCGATTTGTCGTACATTACTTCTTTATGTAATATAAATGCGTTGGTGTATTTTATTATTATTATTGTTAACATTAAATTGACAATGATAGCTAATTGTATTTATTAAATTATATTGATTCGTCGAAGAACTAAACTAATTTCAATAATCACTTAATCACACAAAATTAAAGAACAAGCAGGAATAAAAAATTATGAGGTGTAAATTCAGAACGCATCCGAAGATAAACATTTCTTTTAATTAGAAAAACTGATGTTTTATCGTTTTTCTTTCATCTACCATATAACTCGCTATAGTGAGGTGAAAAGTTGTGTGTTTCGCTCGGCAGCAAAGTTGTTTTTACGTATCGTGTCTTGAAACCCTCGCTATGGTCAGAAATCTATTTCAGATCTTAACTTCCTTCGCTTGCTCAGGTTTCAATCAAAACAAGTACGGAGTGAAGATATTTGTGTTTTCCATCCGTTACTCTCATCTCTGGACTGTATTCGCACTTTCCATCAGGCGCGGTGCAGTCATTTTGCCGAGTCACAATAAAAAAAAAAAAAAAAAAAAAGTACCTACTCACAAAACAAATAACTATTTTTGCTTTTAAACATGTTACAAGGACTCTATATTGATACTGCCAAAACTAATTATATAATTAGTCAGATTAAAAGCTTCTCAGACAAATTTATTAATTATAGTCAAATAAAACTTATCTAAATGTTAATTATGAATTAATGTTTAAACATCGTTAGCTTATCTATGTGTATTATTTTGAAAGAAACCACCCACTTTGATGTTCGTTACCAAATTGAGTTCGTTTCCGAGTTAATTAATTTAATTTTATGTTTACCATTTGGTTACGTTCACTATTTTAATGTATAATTAAATATTTGCACAAGTGTCAGTGGTATTTAAAGGAAGTTTTTTGTTATAAAACTATAATTCTAGCAAAAAAACATAGAGCTCACTTGTAATCAGAGTTACAACGTCATAAACATTTTAGTTTTTAAAGGTTTTAGTAGCAGTAGAGCTGTTTGTGAATGAGCTCGTCCAGGAAAGTGCTACCACAATATCTATTTCTGCCGCCAAGCAGTAATGCTCACATTACTGCGTTTCGGTATTGAAGGGTAATGGTACTGGAGAAACAACAAGCACATGGGATTTGTCAACTTATGTCTCCACGTGGCGGTGCCTCAGATCTTTGTGATTTAAAGCTCTGAGTGGCACTGCAACTGTTGTGGACAGACGTGTTGCTTACAACCAGCCGGGGCCCGTTCGTCCAGTCACTTAGTATCAAAGAAAACCTGCTTGTCTAAAAGAGCATCGTCTCATGATGCCTTTTTCTTTGTAAATTAATCGCGATTGATTGTACCAAGTTAATATATGCGAATGTAGAAATAACAAACTATCACCTTTCTTTTCTTGCGGGAAAACCCTCCGCCTCGGGGGCAGCTGAGAGGTTATACCGGCCACGGTGGCCACCGTTCTCGGGTGCTCTAATGGGAGGGATGTGGGACCGACTTTGCGCACCAGAACCCCACCAGCACCTAGGAGGACCAACGTCCTCCCCTTCCCCTCCTCACGACGCAGCGGGTCACACCGCCCCGTCGTCCTCCTCGCGGCTGCCAAAGTTACTGGCGAACGGAGCCCCTACTCCGATCACCCGCAACCGCGGGCAAACTATCACCTACTTCGTCCCGTCACATAAAATCGTCACGTCTAATAAAAAAAAATAACAAAAAGTGTAAAAGAAACATAGAAATCTTACATCCAATATTATACACATACCTCAATAGGTTTAATTTTATAATTCATCAAAATTTGAATAACAAACACCATGATCATCTTTGGAATGCCGAGTTTAGTTAGTTGAGTAACAATACTAAACATAGGAATCACAGGTGTGACAAAAGTAACAAATTCTTCTAAACTTTCGATGCGTCTCATTAATACACAAAGTTCCAAATCAGTCACTCAGTCAGCCATGCCCGCATTCCTAATCCAGGTCGATTCATCTTAAGAGGTTCCATTATGAGGTAACCCGGCGTAACCCGGCCCACGATGGATAATGGCTGTTGGTAACGCGTATAATGAAGCTATGTACGGATGTCTCATTGTATCCTTCGCTTTAGAACTCTAACAATCACTTTAAGGAAGAGGAGTAAACATTTTAATATGAATTTGGACTCACTACCAGTTCCGTTGGTGCAAATTATAAGACCACACAAATTGTGTAATGTGAGTGTTAGTTATGATATTCATTATTTAAATTGATTATTTTAATTTACCCGTCACGCAAAAGACACGTGACCTTAAAGATAGAGAGAGTAGAGCTCCTTGTGAAAGACCTGTCTATTTCTGCTGCCAAGCAGTAACGTGAGCATTACTGCGTTCCGGTTTTGAAGGGTACGGGTGCTTGTGAAATTACAGGCACAAGGGACTTTTCAACATGTCCCAGGTTGATAGGCGCAGAGGCAGTGCACCTCAGATCTTTGTCACTTATTATTATAAAAACAAAGATTCTGGTGATTTATAAATAAAATGCTCATTCGTCGGCGATAGTGCCATTACGCGTAACTAGTATTAGATTACGAGTTTCCATTTCGGAAATTTAGTGGCCAAATCCGCGTAAATGTCGTGGCAACCAAATTAGCGTGATTTAGGGAAATCTATTGTTATCAGTCCGTATTAGACAATATAAATTAATGTTTACTGTGAAAAATGAAAGTCTTAGCCATAACAAAGTAATAACTGTAAATCCCTCTCCTGTACAATTTGGTTTAGTGCAGATACGCGCCTTTTACCAATGCTACATACGCGGATTTGCAATATCCCCCACGTTACATACATTTTTTTTTTAAATTTTATTGTATGTCACGATGTTTGACCATTACGATATCAAATTCTTTTTGTGAAATTACTCCATTAGTTTGTCATAATTATTAATACAAAGATCGAACATTTAGAAAAAATCCTTCGATCAGGCTGGGTTAGAAACCAACGTCTTCCAGCAAACCGTGCCAGACTATGTCAACTAAGCATGCGTAAATTTTTTTATAGATATTCTATTTTTTTGTAATATTTGTCTATAGTCTCGTGAGTATATATCATTCACTTTCAGGTGACAATATTTTAACCACCCATCGCTTTCCCAGTCCCAAAATATCCCCGAAAGGACGTCGGCTGTCAATCGTCAATGTGATCGGCGTGAAATCCTGACATGGCCCGGACCTACCGCGCGTTGTCATATCTTGACTATGACGCTTCTAATGGAACTCTTCCTTTACCGTTCTTCAAGATTAGGAAGTCGGTTTGGAAATTTGATTTTTATTTTATTAGTGGTAAATGTATTTTTGTTCTAACACCATCATCAACCCATAAGCGTATCACTGCCGGACAAAAGTGTCCTTTGATCAGAGGATTTAAAACCTTAGTTCACTATTGCAATGGGGCTAGCTAATTTAACACTCTTGTTTTGTTAGCCTTTTGTCGATCTATAGATTTGATCACGATGTTTTTCCTTCAAGTTCAAAAGAACTTTAGTTAGTTAAAACATCGTTCTCGTATGAATTTTAAATCCTTTGTTACCAAATTCTCAATTCACCACATTCTCATCTTACTGTGTTCTCAGCTCCTTACATTTCACATCTCCCCACATCCTCAACTCATCATATTCTGAATGTTTGAAACTAAAAATAACTAATTCACAAAAAGATATAAAAATATCTAAGTTACTATTTAATAAAATATATATTATGTATTTCATATTATCAATGTTACAATATTGAATTTTTTTTAAATAATATTAAGTGTCGGGACGAACAAGTCGTGCGCCTGATGGGAAGCGACCCGCCTGTCCATAACAGTTGCTGAGCCACTCAAAGCTTTAAACCGCAAAGATCTGAGGAGCACTGCCACTGCGCCCAACACTATGAGACATAAGTTGACATGTCTCATGTGCCTATAATTTCACCAGCACCCTTACCCTTCGAAACCGGAATACAGTAATGTTCATATTACTGCTTGGCGGCAGAAATAGATAAGGTGGCAGTACTTCCCTGGACGAACTCATTCACAAGGTGCTCTACTGCTATTAATATATACATAAATAAACTCAGAATATTTTCGAATCATGGCGATGTCCAATATATATATAAAATTACAGATAGTTTCAAAGAAATTGTAAAACTGTAAAATTCATTAACCAATAAAAGAAGTTTTGAGTCGGTTGCACAATATTTCGTTGTTTGTAACACTTCTTAGATGTGCTAAAGCGTGTACTCGCGGGTTTGTCGTTAAGAGTTCGGTGCGGTGGATTACGGATTTTAGTTTACACGCGTCTCGCAATTCTCGGCCTCCGTCGTCGTCAGACGCTCATAAAGATAAGAAAAGTCGCTGGTCGTAATTCTCGAGGGTGGATCGGTCTCGTCTCGCCCCTATTTAATTTAGTGTAGTTTATAGTCGTCTGTGGCGTTTTTCTGAGTCTCGTAGTTTACATTCGGTTGGAACGCCAGACGTATATATTTTATTCAATTGCTTCTAAACGTTTGTACGGGGTGTTTGTGATACTTAGTACAATGGGTCCATTAATAATTATAACTTTTTTGTAAAAAAAAAACCGACCTCAAGAGTTCGTATAATCACATCTATTTGCCAAGTTTTATTGTAATCGGTTACCGGAAAGTGCGCGAAACTAGATTCATCCCCTAGTTTGCCACCTTTAGAAGTCGAATATTTTCTTCAAACTTAAATGGGACCAATACGTTTTGCAAATGCCGGCGTAACATTCGCACAAAAAAATTACAATCGAATTAGTAGAACCTCCTGCTTTTTAATTTATGAAACATTGGAAGATGGTGTTAGATTAAGAAGTTGGGTACATACACTCAATATGAAAAGCTTAAAGTCTAGGTAGTTTTATGTAAGTATTATATGAAAGTTTGTGTGAACATTCAGTCATAAATCAATTTAAATTTTTTTACAATTTATACATCAATTTATAAATTACTACCACATACCAATAAATGTACTCCTACCTCCACTTGCACAATCACGTCACACAGTACTCATAACCCCGCGCTAGGGAAATCCTGTCTCACGGGTGCCATGGACATACATATAGACAACCACAGAATTACACCCAACCTCACGAGAGAAATAAATGTAGGCCATACAAATATTTCTCCCGTCTCGAGAATCAAACCCGTGTCCTTTGTGTGGCAGACCAGCCTTTTTTTTATAAACAATAAGTGCGAATTTGACCTCCATCTCACCTGATGGAAAGTGACGATGAGGTCGAGGATGTAGCATGCATACCTGAATAATGCCTATTCCCTCTCGCCTTGAAAAGGTCCAAATTATAGCGTTCGGGGAACAAGTCTGCAGGTAGGGAATTCCACTCCCGTATATAATAATAGCCCTAGCATACAAATGTGGAAGCGAAACGCTTCGGGCGAATCCGGGGAATATCCATAACATAGGGGAGGAACCCCAGCCCACGTCTAGTCCCCGATGATGGAAAGGGGAAGGCGGAATCAAATTATGCAATTCCATCGCACATTCTCCGTGATATATCCTGTAGAATACCGATAAGCTGGCAACTCTATGGCGGTGTTCAAGGTTCTGCAGCGTCTCTACTAGTTCCGAGTCACCTATAAGCCTCTTAGCACGCTTGTCTATTGAATCCAAGGTGGCCAAATTTTTCAAATTTGAAAAGTTGGCTAAATTTAGCAGAGCCATCCCATAAGTGGCAGCAGTACTCCATACACGACCGGACTTGTGCTTGGTACAGCTGAAGCAACTGTCCCGGTGTGAGGCATCGCCTCACCTTGGAAAGGATGCCAAGCTTCTTGGCTGCATTTTTGGCCATGGATTCAATGTAACTGCCGAAGTTCAGATTGGACGACAGGTCCATTCCAAGTAGGTGAAGACGGTCGGCTATCGGTATGGATATATCATGAAAAGTCGGAGTCAGACGAAAGGGACTCCGTTTAGTGGAGAAAAGACACGCCTGCGTTTTGGTAGCATTATATTTGACAAGATTGGCGTAGCTCAAATCGGAGACTGCCTTAAGTGTCAAATTCAAACGACTAACCATGGACTCTCGACAAGACTGGATTTCGTCTCCACTGACTCTTGCATTGGTCAAGTACCTGTCCACAACTGTGCTGTCATCAGCATACTCAAAGGTACCTCTAAGACCACTCAAAACGAACGATCACGCAAGAAATCCGAAATCCAATTGCAAAGGTCAGTGGACATGATAACCGTTCGGCCACGGAGGCAATTATCTTATAATATAATGTATTGTATATTTAATATTATAATTGTATAGTATATTGATATGAAACCGAATTGTAGCGTAAATTATACGACTCAAAAAATATTCATAACTCATAAAATTACGTTCGTCTGGCCTCTCTCTTAGTCTCGCCAGAGACAAGAACAAATATTCTTAGCTGACTGCCAACCTTCACTAGATGGCAAGGTATTATAAGCAGAGAATAAAAAAGTAACCTATAAGAAAAAGAAGAACAATAGCAATGGAAACGTTGTGCAGTGCACAACAGGAAGTGCGTGTGCTAACAGCTTGGATACCTATCTGGAAAATAAGGAGGGTCGCTGTACGTACCCCCGGGGCCGCTCACCCGAGGCACTAGCCTTTAGAGATCCGGTGGAAGTCCGTGTCAACGGTCTGTGACAACCCTGACCATGGGCAAATCTGGGTTCAAGACCTGAACTTATAAACACAGGTTACAGCGCCCTTCCCGTATAACCAAAGAGAGGGTCACCTCTCTTTATGTGTAGTGACTGTATATACCAAAGTTGTCATGTCAAAAAAAGATGTAATAAAAAAAATGTACGAGTAGGTTATTAAAAAAGATAAAAAAGCTAAAAGCACTTTCTCTATATCTCGAAACGTAAGACAATGTATTGTTCTAACGAGAAAGTGCTACCTTGCCCGGGCGCAGGTGAGAGCTTTCAGTTCTGTGTAAACGAAGAGAAAAAACATCGTCTTTTATCAATGTACGGACAACAGCACATGAGACGACACATTTTTGTTCGAAAATCGCCTCCAGTGCAACGGAACAAGATACGTCAATGTGTAAGCTACACATGTGACGTGCTGGCGTGTGTACATAAATATGTATCTTGTCAATATTTTAGTAAAAAAATCAAAGAAAGAAATAAATTATAAAAACATCGATGTTATGCCGTGATGCTGGTTTCTTATAATTAGGACCTTACTTGCTGTTTTTGAATATTTATTTTATTGTATACCATGATATTAATATATTTTTTGTGAAAATATTTTCATTACTTTGTCATTATTGTTGATAAATATATATGTATATATATTATTTTAAATTGTTTTTATTAGACAATAAGTTGAAATATAAACAAGGTAAAATAAGGTACAATAAAAGCTTAAATACTAGAAACTAAAACTAGGACTAAATTATATGAACAAAATTGGACAAAGAAAAGTCAGCCTTCTACATTGACCCGGCCGGAGATCGAACTCGGCACCTGAGAGATGGCGACATCATGAAAAATTTATACAAAGATAACACAAAGAAAAATTCCTTCGACCTGACTGGAGTCGAACCAGCGTCTGCCCACCGGAGTCACCGCTCTTACAAACTGAACTACAAGAGTCAATCGATCTAATTGTTCTTGAATACTTCAGAATTTTTAACACTCATTTGACATTTTTGTATTAATTAAAGTGATTTATATTTTGTGATCAGTCGGAAATTATTTTACTCTAAAATTCTGAATAATGCCTAACCAATAAAATGTCTATATTTTGAAAACAGACGTCTTTGATTTGATTAAGAGTACTTAGTATATTATTAGTATGAACTTTTTAACGTATTGTCTCAAAACGTTAAACAACATAGGTAGCTCACGAATATATAGTATAAATTATTAAGTAATCTTTCTATAAAAGGGTATAATATTTTCGTTTAGGTCAAAATCAAACAGTATAGTATTTAGAAAGATTTACTAGCTAGCTCTGAAGCTAAGTTAATTTTTTTATGATGTGGTGGTCCTTCGCTTTGTAGACAGTAATAAAAAAACCATTCCTCATTCAAACCTAATTTTCAACCGGATCATGGAATTTACATGGGGCTGGGCAGGACACCTAGCAAGGCAAGGTGATGAAAGGTGGAGCAAGACATCGACTGATTGGTGGCCGAGGATGGGCAAAAGAAGCGTCAGGCCCTGTTGCAAGGTGGATGCGGCTAGCACGGGATAGCACAAACTTCGGGAGGCCTATACCCAGTGGGTGGGTGAAATCAAGCTGTGGAATTTTTAACTGACTTTAAAAAAAGGAGGAGTTTCTCAATTCGACTGTATCTTTTTTTTTGTATATAGTATGTTACGCGATAACTCTGGCATTTTTGAACTGATTCTCATGATTCTTTTTTTGTTGGAAAGAGGGTACCTCAGTAATGGTCCCTTTTATATTTGAAGTAAATATTCCACCTATAAGGGTGGCAAACTAGGGCATGAATGACTTTAGAGGTCGGTTTTTTAGTACTCTGCACTGAAATTGTAACTATATATATATATGGGTGATGCCCTATACATATATGTCATATTAGATAGTTTTACTATGCAATTGTGTAAAAGGCCTCGGTGGCCCAAAGTTTGTGCTCTGGGCGCTGAATGAGGATGGCAAATCACGACAATGGCAAACATTTAGTATATGCCATCGATACGATGAGAAGATGTCGAAAGATATGAAAAGAATGTTAAGTTTGAACCTGACGCCACCACAATTTAAGTTGAAACGTATAAATTTGACTCATGTACTTTAATCGGTCGATGTGTTGATTTAAATGAACGATGATGGTTATTAGTTTGACTTATATGCCGACTGTAGAATTGGTTGTGGTAGGGATATTCTGAGTGATGCCCCATAATTAGTAGCAGTAGAGTCCCTTGTGAAAGCATTCGTTCGGAGAAGTACTGTCGCCTTACCTATTTCTGCCGCCAGGCACGTGGAACTTGTCAACTTATGTCTCAGGGTGACGGGCGCAGTGGCAATGCCCCACAGATCTTTGTCTTTGCGATAAAGCTCTGTGTGGCACTGCAACTGTTATAGACAGGTGTGTAGTCTTACCATCAGGCGCACGACTTGTTCGTCACGTCACTTGATATTATTAAAAAAGAATGAATTTCGTCTGATACTCATAGTACAGTCGTTGCCCTAACCGCTCACGCGATACATGCAGCCGTGGACGCATGCCGCCACAGAGCGTTGCGCGATTCATGCGTCTCTGGAAGCATACCACACCCAGAGGTGCCGGTGATGATTGTATACCGATTTGTCGGATATCGAAGTTATAACAGGTACTAATATTAATTGCTATTTCGGTAACTACTCTAGCAAACCATAAAGTTTTTAATGCCTGGGTCTGTCATTTAAAAAAAATAAACAACTTCAAACATACGTCACGACAATGGTGTGAGTGTTATTGTTTGGGCTGGTGATTTCGGTGTCTATTTATTGAAAACATACCGTAAGTAGCATTTTTTATGTTTACCCTGAATATAAATGTTTATAAACTATACTTTAAGGAGTAATTTCATGGTAAACGTTAGAACCACTCAAACGGAATATTATCATATTTATCCAAGTACACCAAAAATTTCATTGGTGCTTTTTAAGTGCAGGATTTGCGGCGTATTACTGCATTTTATTTGAGATGTTTTTGTTGGTAATACGGAGGGTATTTATTTAGCAATGCAGATTAATAATTTTTATTTATAAAAACTTGTATTTAAACTGAATGCTTTTCTAATTTGCGAAACCAGATAGCCGCCATTTTGCGGTAGGTTTATCCTATCCTTTAAGGGCCGTGTAGATGGGGGTAGCGCATCGCGTGAGCGGCTAAGGTACCTGACCCTCTAACCGACCATTTGTTTCTGAGTAAATAGGTATGCAGAAAAGTGTTAAACCAACTTAACCTTTTAACCTGTGAGCCGTAAAATTAATTTTGATATCACTTCCTGAGTGAATGACGTTTTAAGAAACTTTCTAAGCCAATTTGATCTTCAAAGTATTTTATTTATTTTTTATTTTATTTTCTAATATCAAGCGACGAGTCGTGCGCCTGAAGGAAAGCTACACGCCTATCCTTCTAAAAAAATTCACCAGCACCCTTACCCTTCAAAACCGGAACGCAGTAATGCTGACAGTACTGCTTGGCGGCAGAAATAAGTAAGGCTGCAGTACTTCCCTGGACGAACTTTTTCACAAGGAGCTCTATTGCTTCTGTTCTATTCTCTAGCTATTCCTAATTAGACATAAAATACGAATATCTACTATAATTCTGGAATTCCTGTAACATTATCTAGTTTGAGAATAAATAATTAATGTAGTTTTCTGGCACATTACTATTACTTTTATTGCCATAAAATTGCGTTCATTAAATGTAAGTGCCAACTACCTAAGAAGTGATTCATAACGTAACCATCAAACCACTTCCTGATACGACATTGTGTAGGTACCATAATCGGAGAAAGCACAGCGAAAGTGATATTTTACCAAATAGGCCGTTATTATCCGATTGTCACGCAATACCTTAGTGCTCGCTAATCTCATATACCACGGTAGATGTGGCTTATACGCACTTTAAATACACCCAGATTCACATTAAGTTGGCACACATTCTTACATAATGCTATAAAAGTACGTATTAATTGTAATTTATATGGCTAATTGCGGAATTGTTTCGGCGCATTTGGTGTCGTATTTGCGAAGAAATTAAGTATCTAGTGATTTAGTTTGCAACAGTAGAAAAACACTAAGCAAGTTCCTAATTTAGAAGTCAGAACCTCCTCCGTGGCCGAACGGTTACGATGCCAGTCTGCCACGTAGATACAGGATTACATTACGGATACAGGATTTCGCTAGTGCGGGGCTATGAGTGTCTGTGCATTATTTATTTAATTTAGAAGTGAATTGAACCATTGACGGTTTGAAACCCTATGGAGGCATGTACCTATGACTGGAATTTCTAAGTAATACCTCTCGTCGCGTCTGCTGCATGCTGAGCGAGATGTGTGGCAAGATAACCAAGGAATGGAAGCCCTACAAATCAAAAAGGAGACACAGGAGACCATATAGGCGACGGCGGGATGACTTAGATTCCTTTTTAAGATTGGTATGTCGTGAGGAGGGAACGGGGAGGACGTAGATCCTCCTAGGTGCTGGGGGGTTCCAGTGCGCAAAGACGATCCCGGATCCCTCTCACTAGAGCACCCGAAAAAGTGGGGTTTTAGCCGGTATAAGTCCGGCATAACCTTTCAGCTGCCCCTGCGGCGGTGAGGTATCTTATGAGGATTTTCTCACGAAAAAAAAGATTACATTTTAAAGGACTGGCAATGCCCATGACCGGGAACATAGGGAAAAGAGAGGAGAAGTCCTTGCCTAGGGACAGAACAGACTTAAAAAATCATACAGGCTAGACTAGAGAGATTTAGTATATAGGTACAAATCTATGGGCTAGACATTAGTTTAGACCCCAGTCTCCAACAAATGTAACTAATTTTGAGTACCTTATTCCTAAAATGCGTCCTGCAGCTTTGTAAAAAAAAAATTGTATTTGTACTTTTTGTAATCTCTCGCATACAAAAAACATGACGATGAACGTGTGAAGTCTCCAACACGCACTAGACCAGTGTGGCGGACCATAGTCCGCCTAAACTACTAAACCACTTCTCCTTAGAAAAGACCTGAGCGCAACAGTGAGGCCTACGGCCAGAGATGCACTTTCCATGCAATAACTAATATCTATATTTTTATCTTTTTAGTAGCAGTAGAGCTCCTTGTGAAAGAGTTCGTCCAGAGAAGTACTGTTACCTTACCTATTTCTGCCGCCAAACAGTAATGTCAGCATTACTGTGTTCCGGTTTTGAAACGTAAGGTACTGGTGAAATTACAGGCTCATGGGACTTGACAACTTACGTCTCAGGGTGACGGGCGCAGTGGCAATGCCCCTCAGATGTTTGCAATTTAAAGCTTGGAATGGCGACGTAATTGGCATGGACAGGCGTGTAGCTTACCATCAGACGCACGACTCGTTCGTCTCGTCACTTGATGTTATAAAAAAAATCATTTAAAATTTTAACATTGTATCTACGTATTAGTACATGTAAGCGAGTGTCTTAGGCCTATTGGCAAGTCCTTTCACCAGGATGGCAAGCATCAGTGTATGTGTGATGTGTGATATCATCGACACGATAAGGAGAAGAAGAAGTACCCGTAACAAACGATAATAAAAAATTAAACTGTCTATTGCGTTTCCATTTTTTTTGTGGCAAAAAACTAATGACAAACAATGAATGAGGAAAAACGTCAGGTATCGGATGAAGGAAATGTTTACGACTGAGTGACCGCTTTGTTTAGACCAATCCAATTGGCGATCAGTGCATTGCCACCTTCCTTCCTGCTGCGTTTTACCGCATTTTTGTATTATTTATTAATTGGTCATAGATGCGGAAAATTATCGAGTATGTAGCGTGACAGTGCTGCGAAGTCTTTAATTGTAATTATTTAATTATTAGTTTGCTTACAACGAAAAGAATACGTCGTTGATATATTGTACAAAGTAAGCGACATTTCCAAAAAAAAAAAAAATCAGGGTACATGTTTTAGCTTTTAAAGACTGTGTTAAAATATTTACGTCCTACTAGGGCGAACTAGAGGCTTCGGGTAAGAGTCCTTATTAGTCTCAGTGGAAACTTCATGGCCTCTGAGTTGTTTTTTTTTATAAGTGTTAAACGACACGCCTGTCCATAGCAGTTCCAGTACCACTTCAGAACTTTAAATCGAAAAGATCTGAGTGACATTACAACTGCACCTGCCACCCCGACAACTCAGTTGTCAAGCAAGCTGAAAACCCGTGTACCTGTAATTTCACCAGCACCCTTACTTACCCTTCCAAAACGGGACGCAGTAATGCTCACGTTACTGCTTGACGGCAGAAATATGGTGGCAGTACTCCGTGGTCTATTTCTTTTTTACTGAAGATATAGATGGGGGAATAATCCTGTATGCCATAGATATCCCAAATTTATTGGCCCGCCGTTCACTTCAGCAAGATAAAAAATATCCAACCCACCACCACAAAAAATAATTGAAAACACGCATCTTTTACATTAACTTAACACAAAAAAATTACAAGGAAAAAATATATATTGGTAGTAAATCATGTTTTTTCTCCAATGCAGTTGCACCCCCCTGGGCAGGGGTAGGGACCACTTTGAGAAACTATACTTAATGCGACAGAATCTGAAAGTTGTCTCTGTTGACAGGTAAGTTAAGATGTCAATTTACAAATAATAAAATCCTCTATAGGAGCATTGGGACGAAAGTAGAATTTTCTAAGTCTAGATGTAGGCATAATAGGCTGTACTTAAACGACTCATTTTGACTTTTTACAAATAATGTAGGATAACCGTCAAGTACATTAACGTATGTACAAGTAAATATGCACTCATGTCACTTTGTCACAAAGAGGTCATAGCTGTAGTAACTTTAAAGAAATAAAAGTTTTAGTTCTATTTTATGACAAACTAAACTGTATTCAAACGGTCACGTGCAAGTCCTTTTAACTTTTTACGCTGGGAATCGATTTCTATTAACGGTTATCTTTTGTTTCAACATTACCTACTAAACTTGTATTTAACACCAACTGACATGTGTATTTACTTTATTATTACAAAATGTGTCATAATCTCGTTAACGCAAAGTTTAAAAAATAGGTTTTGAATTTGATTATGTGGACCAGCCTTGAGATTACGGCCGTATATTGAAAGTGCTAGAACGGTTATTCTCGAACTAGTTTCCATTATCTAATTGTCGTGGCAATTTTTGTTATGCAAGCATTCGATTTTTTTATCGTGCAATATTATTTAATATTCGAGTATTGTATCGTGAAATATTTATTATTTACACAATAATATATTTCAATATTTAAATAATAAAAACTGCCACGGAAATTAGGTAGTGTACTTCAGAAAATCTCTTTGGGCCTGCACGTTTACTCTAGGCACTACTTGTGCACCCGTCACCTAGAGACATAAAGTTGTGATGTTCTATATGCATGTACTTTTATCAGCACCCTTATCCTTCAAAACTGAAACGTATTAAATAGGTAGATAGATAGATACAAACTTTATTTACTTCCATGACAACTTATTTACATAAG
Source organism: Hyposmocoma kahamanoa (assembly GCF_003589595.1). Lineage (NCBI taxonomy): Eukaryota > Metazoa > Arthropoda > Insecta > Lepidoptera > Cosmopterigidae > Hyposmocoma > Hyposmocoma kahamanoa. The sequence continues at coordinate 16,401,578 of NW_020653853.1, read as the reverse complement.
ATCCGCTAAAACTAACACCAAAATTATTTTTATATTGAACCACTTTATATAACACATTTTTATAACAAAACAAACGCATAACTACACATATAACTAATTAAAGTAAATAGTTTTGGTGGTCATGGCAGTGAAAAGGCGCTGGCTCAGCATAAATGCCACGGTTGCCCATGACGCTGGTATTCTGCCAGAACCGTGTTTAAAGAGACGCCACTCATTATCTCAGATAGTCATCTGACTTTATCATTTAATTAAATATAGGTACATCACATATATATTTTTTTTATGAGAAAAACAATATGATAAAATGTGTGTGTGTGCATGCGTGCTCGGGTATAAGTGTAGTACTGCCACCTTACCTATTTCTGCCGCCAAGCAGTAATGTTAGCATTACTGCGTTCCGCTCGACGATCGCGCGGTGTGTCTAATAAATATAATAAATAAATAAATAAATAAATCTGCCGTCCGCTAAGTGACAAAATATTTTTTTTAACATATCTATAACAACCATAACCCAGTTTTAGAATATTGAAATGGTTTGATGATATTACAGCTATACATGGTTAGGGTCAGTTGTGATAAGTCGAGCACGTTAACTAATTTTAACTATTTTAAAGAAGAATTTTGTGCTCAATAGAGCATAAAAATATTTTGCTATTTAAAATGGTTATTTGACCATTTGTCACTTAGCCGTGGTTTTTGTTGTTGTGGTTAGTTAGTGGACGGCAGAAAAGCGGCTTAACAATTTTTTTAGCGTTATCTACACCACCGTGTTAGTAAATATTTGAAACATTTCCTAAGTCGGTTCAAACGAAATAATAAATATTTTAATTTTTTATTAATAAATATTTTCATTTGTTTGCGAAAAATGTCTCTCACTCACGTGGGTTGTAACAATAAGATATGATCTTAAAACAGTTTCAATTGCTAAATTGGCGTTGTAGGTACTTGCCTAATGAGGTCTTACTAAACTTTAAATTACGTAAACGAGAAAGTCTCTATAAGTAATAGAAATATAAATGTGGAAGATGGCTGAATGATTGTTAGCCTGTGCCTCAGTTACGACTTTTTTTTAGAAATTCTCACAGATGACAAAAATGGCGGGTTTTAATAGTTACATTTTTTACACGAATTAATTTTTAGTTTATTTATATTACTTTGTGCGTTTCTTGATTATTTGTTACCATTAAGCTGATTGCTCTGAAGCCAAAGCTTTATAAATAAATAAAAATCACACATTTATTTGGTCAGGCAAAGTTTCTACCATACAGCCTAAGCCTAAATGGCTTAAAATATTTGACATCGTCGCCTTACTTTCTCAAACCCGTATCTAAAGAATAAACATACTGAAATGGCAAAAAGCGGATTATACGTACCTACAAATGTTGCAGGCTGATTGCAAATCACATTTCATTTATAATTACATACTGGCGTTTACATATTCTTAAAGTAATGCATCCAAATTAACACACCCTTGATAAGAAATTTAAAATAAATAGAAAGGTTTGCCTTCTCCTGAATAATCGCTATATAAAAGATACGAGTTTGAGAAAGTAAGGCATCGAATTTAGTATAACAACCGTAGCGGTCACAAGCAGTAAAATTTTGAAAATTAGAACAGTTTTCTCGAATTTAAGCGCGTTCTTTTTTCAAACAAAACAGTTGAAGAATGTAAAACCATAGACAAATCTGTTCTATGATTGTAGACAATCGGTTTCATTAATAAATTCATGAAAAAAACTATATTTTTAAACATATTATCTTTTATAATAAGACCCCTGTTGATATATCAAAAAACAGATTCCTTGTATAGAGGATATTATACTGTTCCTGCTTAGTTGTATGCCAAAATTGTATAATAATTATTCTCAAAGATTAATGAATAAGTAACCTATTTCTGCGCAAAATATGGCCACTAAAATGTAGCTAGATGACAAATGTGTACCATTAGTTATGCCCTAGGTACAGCAGCGAGAGTCCCAGCGGTTTCCTCGTATATTTACTTCCTTATATATTTTATGTTATACTTACAATGTTGACAAAGTTTAAGATACTAACGATTTTTAGAGCAGCTATGTTTTCTCCCATTAAAAAAAATCACAACAGTCGTTAGGGACAACGTCTTTAGGTAGCGTGATGGGTTAAGATTGTATATTATTGTATACATTCTTGACTTTTTATTGAAACTATTATAACCTTTTCTAAGTTTGGGACCTGTATTCAGAAGATTATGATAGTTCTCCATTTTCACATACCCTAACATGGGTCTATAGTGTAAATGTATTCTTTGTTCTCGGACTGGTTTGCTGCTTACAATCTAGTTTATAGATAACTATAATTTCGTGTTGCAATGATGAGTTAACCATCCTAACAGCCTAGTTTCCCTGTCTATCCCGTTTAACGAGGAATAATTGATGTTAAAAAACCGAATTAAACCTTAAGCAAGCTGCACAAAAGACGTCTTTGTATAAAGATACTTAAGGCACATTAAAATAAATTGACAACAATTTATATCTCCACGGAGCGCGGCGCGGGCGCATGTTTTGGCAACATTTTAAACGAGCACAATAGCACAATGCACTAGTCGCATTGTGCAAACTCCGGAGCATAGATTTTATCTCCTCTATTCTGTATTAGATTATACTTGATAAGAAAGATTTCGTGCTTGGAATGTTTGAAGACCCAGATGCAATGTGAACGCACGTAATTGTATTATGTTGCGTATAAGTAAAATACTATAATAAATGTGTACGTACGTTTATTATAAAATATTCTTTAACGGTCAATCCAATGTAAGGTGAAAATTTAAAGCATAAAAATCAACATTTGCATTTCACAACTCATAATTCATTTTGACAATCCATCGTTCCGCTGCCAATCAATATAAGCTCTATTACAAAAAAATATCACATAATCTTTTCGCACAAAAAATGTTTCCAAACAATTTGAGCTCTAAAGCACTCTTGAACTATATCGCTTGAACTTCGTTACATGTTTCGTAAATGCCAACAATATTTCTATGGATTGAGACACAACTTTTCTCATTGAGTAATCTAATAATTTCATATTACAACTGTTTACGTGACCGTTTGTGTAAATAATTTATTAAAAAAAAGAATAACAACGATTTAGTAACGTGCTTATCGGTTGACCTGTTTAGAAAGTGTGCTCGAACGTAGTTATGTCAAAATGTTGATTATCTACTTTAACTAGATAATCAACATTTTTTTTATAATAATAACTTATACTATTACTATTATAAATTTATAAATACTATTATTATTATAAATTTAGTTCACTTTGATAACGCATTGTTTGTATTACTGACACTTTTGAAAAGAGTTACGCCCTGTTTATGTTTTAAGGAATACGATTAGGAAATTTAGTTGGCATGAGTTGCTCCATGCTCCATATTGATTCCATTTAGTCGCAGTCATTTTAGAATTAATCTACCAAGATTATATCATTTGTTAACGAAGTCAATGATGACGATCGCGTAGACCTTTTGTGCAATAGTGTTGAAAATATAAAAACATCATGACTTCGTGTCGAATGACTGTTTGTTATTAATTGTAGTTATTTTCAAAGCGACTTCAAAAAGAAGGAGAAGGTTCTCAATTTGACTGTATGGTTTTTGTATGAATGTTACGCGATAACTCTTTAAAAATTTGTGTATCGATTTTGATAAGACCTTTTTTGTTGGAAAGAGCAATACTGAGGTACCCACCTCAGAATTGGTACCATTTAAATGTGAAGATAATATTCCACCTCCAAGAGTGATTACACACGGCGAAATGCGTCTCTACACTTGTAGATGCAAACGCGGACTGCATCGATACAAACGCGATTGCATCGATGCAATCGCCTAAAAATCCCAGTATAGTGACGCAATCGCGCGTTTGTCGTTACAAACGCGCTTGCAGCGCGTTTACATCGCTGCTTAAAATCGAATTGTGTAACCGCCCTAAGGGTGGCAAACTAAGGGATGAATCCAGTTTCGCGCACTTTGCGATTTCAATAAAACTTGGCAAATAGATGTAATTCCACGACCTTTCGGGGTCGGTTTTTTTAACAAAAAAGTTATTTATGTTATGTTCATTTGTAGAAGCTTTTAATTGGCATATATTTTTAATTTATGCTCACACCACTAGCCTACTAACTAAAAATAATTCACAAAATTTATAACTTTTCAGGAGAGAGGTTTTAAGGTTCTAGGAATGAAGTTAGTCGATAATTTATTATGCATTTTACGGTTAGCAAACAACACCGCTCAAGTCCCAAAATGGCCATATAAATTAGAATACTTGTTACCAATAATAGATTAGAAAATCTTGTATGCAATAATGTTTGTTTGCAGTTTTTTCACTCTCCTATAAACTTCAAATTAATTGAGCGAATTTGCTAAGCGAAGATATATGTAATTGTTTCATATACTACGTATAATTTTTATAACTTTCATGCATAGATATAGAAAAAAAATTCTATATCTATGCTTTCATGTTACAAAAGCACTTTTGACGTAAGATCACATAATATGGGCCTTGCTAGAGCAAAACGAAAAAAAAAAGAATCAAAATTCGTACCTCGGTATACGTACGAAATTATCTCTTCTCCATCAATTCCTGATACATGCTGTAACGGAATGGAATACACCATCTGTGTATCCTTAAAGCTCCAATTTAGGGTTATTCAGGGTTAGAATGAATAGGCATTTATTACACGAACGTATAACTTAGGTGAGTTTGTGGCAAAGCTTTCGTATGTTTTGCATATAAAAAATGCAGTTCACAGGCTGTCCTAATAACCTGTATTCCTTTGGAGATAATAACAACCAAGTAATTCAATATTGCGGCAAAAGGTGGCGCTTAATTTAAAAAATCAGTTCTAAGGTTTGTCGAGCGCCATTTTCTATGCATATCTAGAACAAACGTTTATTAGACGTTAATACGTCATGTACACATTTGAAAGTTATTTTTGGTAACTAGACCAATGTATGCATGAGAAACAGGAGGCGTTTTTCATGTAGGCTATGCAATAAAATAGCATATTTGCAACAATAATTTACTAGTCTAATTATTGATTAATAAAAAAAAACTGTAACTAATAAATTATGTCAGAAATGTGATTTAAAATGTTATTCACATTTGCAACAATAGTCACCGCAATTACGCTGGCTTTTAAAACAATTCGGAAGTTGAACAACCTTGTAAGAGGAACTCTACAAAGTGCTTTTGCCGGATGCTCTTTTAGTAATAAAACATTTGATGATTACCGGCTTCAGATGCACTTCTTGAGTGTGCTGAATTGTTATAAAAAACAACCGAAGTTACAAGGTCATACGTAATTGTAGGTTATATGACGACCTCGGTAGCCCAACGGTTTATATTGCGGACGCTGATCGAGGAAGTCCCGGATTTGATTCCGTAGAATCTGCCGCATTAATCACAAACAACGTAATCGACATTTTTAGTGAAATTGAGTTATTAACTTAGATATGTCAATATCTCAGATGGGATCAGGGGGCCTACCATAACCTCTTAAAACAATATTACTTTGACCTTAAATTGATTTTTCGTACCACGACGCGCTTAAAGTAAACTTATTATAATGTTACAACTATAATGTTTTATTGGCATCTTTGTGACTATTTATTCACTCAGTTCAGTCAGTCATTCAGTCAGTTCGTACGCCGTTCGTAAAGTAATATTGTTCTTATGTCAAATTGAGCAATCTTAAAATAGGTACACCGATGATTGGAAAGAATATTATTTTCAAATGTATTATCTAAATGTTAATTTGTAATGATGAAAAGTTAAGTTGAACTTATTTATTATAGGTATAGGTATATGTATACCTCTTCAATATTTTGTTTATTTTTTTATTTAATAGTACATACGAAGTAAAAATACACGAGGTTTATTTCGTAAAATTATGACAGCGCCATCTATAAATACATATTTATTATATATTATAATGAGGCGCCATGACTTCGTGAGCTAGTACAAAAAAATACATATTTTTTTTACATACATATATTAACTCTGCAGTAAATAAATGAAGAAAACAATAATAGAATGAGTCTCAGACATAAGTTTTTTTACTTATTTCGTTTCATCTTTCGGAAAATGATGATAAACAGCCGTACACAGCACAATTCTCGACCATTATAAATAGTAACGTAAAATGATGTTTTATATTAACGTACAAGTTTCGTAATGAATAAATGAAAACTATATTCAAATATCAAAGCCGTCTTCGCGCGAAAACGGCTCGCCGGCAGCCTTGTTGTCGTTCAGTCAATGTGACCGGCAATGTGCGGGGCATGGTGCGGTATCTAAAGCTAGGGAGGGGCGGAGAGTGTCCGTTCTCTTTACTTTTTGTTCTTTGCCTGGTGTTAAGCAATAGGCCTGTCCATACTAGTTAAAGCGCACTCAGAACTTTAAATCGCAAAGATCTGAAAAGTAGTACCACTGCGTTCGTCACCCTGAGACGCGGAAAAGTGTTCATTATATATTTAATCAAGTCTCATAAGCCCCGTAAGTGTCGCTTATTATTTTGCACAATTACACACAATCGTGAGCAATTATGAGCTCTACGAAATATACGATACAGTATAAGTAATTAAGCGCGTTTGCATATTACTTCTGATTCGTATTCGTTTGGAATCCGAGACTATACAAATTTAGTAAACTCGAACCCACTTCGGATGTCGCCGTTCGAATTTCGAATACGAGGAAATACGAATATCGCTTGTACACCTAGAGACAAAATGACACCTGAGACATTTCGGAGCGTCATTTCTCGGATTGTCATAATTCATCATTGCAAATTGAATCGCGAAGACCTCAGTAACCCAACGGTTTGCACTGTGGGCACAGAATGAGAAGGTCCAGGTTTCGATTCCAGGTAGGACTAATTTGCGAAATGAATCGAGTTCTTAGGTTTTCGCGATTATAACACATAGGAAATGAAACAATTATTTATTTTTAAGACTTCGAGGCGCGAGTTTTACCCATGGCCCCAGCTAGGCCAAAGATTTTCAAACGATACGTTGATGATACTTTCGCAATATTACCTAAAGATAGCATACCTTCTTTCTTGGACCATCTTAATTCTTTTAGTACTAAGATCCAATTTACTATGGAACAAGAGAATTGTGGTACTTTAGTTTTCTTAGATGTTTTAATTAAAAGAAATCCTAATAACACCTTAAGTCATACTGTATTTCGAAACAAAACCCATACAGATAGGTATCTCAATGGTAATTCCCATCCTAGCCAGTTAGCTACCGTGGGCAAATCTTTGTTTCAGAGAGGACATACTGTTTGCGACAGTAATCATCTGGCAGGGGAACTTCAGCATATAAAGCAAGTCCTACATGCGAATAAGTTGAAGATTCCACGCCAATGCCGCAGGCCCCGTGTGAAACCAACAACAGTCGAGCAAAGATCTGCCATCTTACCTTACATGAGAGGTGTTACAGACAAGATCGGAAGAGTCCTCAGGCGTGCATCTATCAAGACCTATTTCAAGCCCCTGAGGAAGATTTCTCAGTTCCTGAGACCCGTAAAATGTATCATCCCCTTACAGGATGCAGGAGTTTACAAGCTTGACTGTGAGTGCGGTCTCTCTTATATTGGACAAATAAAGCGAAGTTTTTGTACCCGCGTCAAAGAACATAATAATATAGCTGATGTCAAACACCGCCGCATAAACAAGTCTGCAGTCTGCGAGCATGTCATGGATAAACCTACACATTCAATGAAGTTTGACAAACCCCAGGTCCATTGAAATTAAAAAACATCCTAATTTCAACAGAGAAGATGGTTTCTCCGTACCACCAGTTTGGGATCCAGTATTTCCTCTAATGAAAAATCCCAAACAGACATAAGACTGCAGTACTAATTAATATGTTTTAGTTTATTCTCATTTCTATTATCAATTAATAATAAATTGAACTTAATAAAATTAATTCAATAAAATAATTTGTAAAACTTAATGTAGCGTAAATTGGAATGTTTTCTTTGTAAAATTAAAAATAAGGTATTTAATTAATAACTATTGTAACTATAGTGAAAAAAAAGGGTGGTTTGCATCAATATTAGACATAACTGGTAATAAAAAAACAAATATACGCGATTTAAATCCGGAAAAATAGTTTCATTTCCTTTGCGAAATGAATTTTTCTAAAGTGGTCTGGGTGTTCGATGGGTCGAACAGAGGTACCTGTAGTCGGTGTGGCAGTCACGTCATTATTATTATTGTGACTAAAGTATGTTTTTTGTTCTCTGTATTGAGAATATTTTCTCTACATCCATCTAGAACGTGTAACCAATTAATTTTTCCCTAAAGTAATAATAAATTAAATATGTTCGTATTAATAAGGCTCAAAGGTAATATCGACTCTATCACGAACAAATATTCAACAAAATTCCCAAGCATTTAGTAGAATAAAAAGCAATACACACAAAATATCAATATTGATATTATGAACAGTAACTCTAACGGCCTAAGATACAATTTTCTGTAAAGAATATTAGCAATTCGTTTTTGATCCAGTGGCTGAATTAATAATTCTAGTACGGAAGGGTTCAAATATTTCTCACGCCACTTCATGATCCTCGTATGACTTAGCGAATAATTACGCCGCGGGTGGTCCACTGGGAGCGAGCTTTTAAAGAATGAACCACTCTTAGTTTTTTACAAGTTTTAACATAATATATAAGTCTGGCGTTTATTATCGACGCATTCGTACTTCCCTGTGACCTTATAAGGGTCACGATATACAATGTGTAATTATTATGATGTAATTATCGAACAAATCTTTATTTATTGATTGCTTATTCGCACGAAAAGTGCATTATTTATAAATTCTCATGGGATAATGACTGAGCGATTTTCAAAATGTATAGAAGCTACCGATTACTTACTGCATTTAAATAAATTGTAATTTCGTATTCGTGATATAATAAGGCAACATCTGTAAGTGACAACTTTTCACGGGAGAGATTTGAAGAAGATTCTGCATACAATGTTAATCAATAATTTTCTTTTTTGCTATAAAATTTCATATATCGACAATTTCTAAGGTCCCGGGTTCGATTCTCGGCTAGGTCAATGTAGAAAACTTTTCTACATTTTCTCGGGTTTGAGTGTTTCTGGTGTCGTTGTTTCCGATTACCATAACACAAGTGCTTTAGTGACTTACTTTTGGATCAAAACAACTTATGTGATGTTGTCTAATTTCTATTTAATATTAATTTGACATATACGTCGACATTTGTGTCATGTAGTTTATATTGTTTTTATGACTTTCTTGTGATAGAAGCACTTTTGATTTTATTATACCATTGTTGGTAAGATATGTACTCTAGTAAAATTAAGAATTAAATAAGGGACGACAGGGAAGGAGGAGAAATAGATATGTCTATTCTTAGGCCTTATTCAGAGTGGCGGCGGGCGCGGGTGCGTGTAAATCAAATGTACGTAGACGCAAGGAGAGTCTACTTCACCAATCTGAAGGTGGTGGTGAGCAGTCACGGGCGCCGATGCCTCTCACGAGGCGAGCGCGGGACTAGAAAAATGCATTTAATCTAGATTATGGTATTAGTTTGGTTATCGTTACGATTTTGATATAAGTCTTGATGATTTCGTACAAATTTACAATTTTCTGGTATATAGATCCAAGAGAGAGTCAGGATTTTATGTTTGATAAAATAGGGTTTACAACTATTTGTTTGGGCTATATTTGTGAGAATTCTAATTAATTTCTTCTAATCTATTGGCTCGATCCGCCACCCGTACCTTTCACAGTGCTTGGTCAAGCATCTGGTGTCTGTTTGCGATTTCGACGTGTAGATCTACCCGCTCGTAACCGCTTCGGCACTGTTAAAGAAAAGACGCCAAGACCCGCACGCCCGCACCGCCGCCGCGCCCGCGCCTTCACTCTGAATGAGCCCTTAAAGTTATCATCTGCCGCTTGCCAGTTCCGATTGTTTTTTTAAACACCTAGTGACGGGACAAACAAGTCGTGCGCCTGGTGGTAAGCAACACGCCTATCCATAACAGTTGCAGTGGCGCTCAGAACTTTTAATAGCAAAGATCTAAGGGGCACTGCCACTTCGCCCGCCACACTGAGACATAAGTCGATAAGTGGACGTGCCTGTAATTTCACCAGCACCCTTACCCTTTCAAACCGTAAAGCAGTAATGTTCACATTACATTCGTAGAAATAAGTAAGTTGGCAGTAGTTCAGATCTTTGCTCTAAGTGGCACTTTACTTTAATCCTAATTTTAGTTTCTAGTATTTAAGTTTTTATTGTACTTTACCTGTATACTTTTACTTATTGTTTGTAACACATTTTTTTTGGTAGATCTCTTAAATACCAAAACAAAAACAAAATTTATCTTCTCTCCTTGGTAATTTCTTCTTCTTCTTTTAAATGTTATGGTTCCATCGAAATAATCAATGATTTTGCCAGTGTCAAGTAAAAATAACTATGTACGGTAGTTTAATATTATTATAATAATTATACAAACAAATGGCGATTTCGCCAATGTCCTGTCGTTCACTCCCTTTAGAAAAAAAAAATCTTGGTAATTTCACCATTCTTGTACAACATGTCACTTTGACATTATAGTTTAAAAATATTTAGTAAATTAATTGAAACTCTTAAGTGTTGGTGTAATCTATTATTTAATCCATTCACAAATATATTACCTGTTGGTGAACGATTTTTCTATAAAATCAATATCGTGAATGGGTACCCTTTAGTTTGACATATTTTTGAAAACACCAACCCTATAATAAAGAAATATGCTTATAATGAAAGATAATTCTTTTAAACGTTAGCTACAGACATTTTAATTAAGTAACTAAACAGCCTGAATGTAGGTAATTATGTGCATGAATGTATGTCCAGAACTACATTAGGAAATTAAAAGGCTTACGTCGTAATTAAATTCACAGTTCAAAATAATAATCGACCGCAATCTTATTCAAACAATAGGGTTACATAGCATTATATAACCTCTGCGTGTGTTAACATTGAAATTAACCTTTTCAAAATGACGGACTACATTCGCTTAAAGGTCTTAATGCATTTTTACAGAGTGAAGAAACACGGTAAATGTGAATTTTATTACCGTGTTATGCCCCAGGTCACTATGTTTGACGTTGCTATTTATGACGTATGTGTTTGCATAAAGTCGGTCAACACAACTACCTATGCCCATTAATACTATAAGGGCGCGTTCCCATTATGTCGTGACGGGTGCAGAGGCGGTGTCCTCTGATCTTTGCGATTTAAAATTCTTAGTGGAACTGCAACTGCTATGGAGAGCACAACGTGTTCGTCCTGTCACTTGGTATCATAAAAAACACCCACTGGAAGCAATGGGTTTTTGTACACCATTTATAGAAACATATACAGCGCTCTGAAGAAATATGAATTCGAATAGGGACTGCGAGGCGGATTGTAGGTTTTAATAATCTCCTTAAAAGAGCACATGATATCATACCGCTTCGGGATATGTGGTAGTCATAGTCATAACCACCTACGTTAATATATCATACATGATTGCTGTAAAGGTAAAGTGTAAAGGTAATTTTCTTTTAAGCCTGACAACATCGCAATGCTGATGTATAAATAGTCAAGATGCAACAGACCTCTGCTTCTGCTTCTGCAAATGCGAAAGTTCCACCGCTTTTACACATCTGTTTCCGCTTCTGCTTCCGAAACTTTTATAACGGATCTTTAATCGGAAGTTTAGAACGTTAGCGGCGGTAGAGGCGCACACACGGATTACTTGACTGATTGGCGCAAGTTTTTACTAGTTCGCAATTTCCATGGTATTTACACTTTCGCTTCCACATCCGCTTATTTCCGTTTCCATTTCAGTTAAGATTTGCTTTTGAAGTCTGTTTCGTTTTTGTTTCGGCTATAAGACTTCTGTTTCTCTATTAGTGAAACAGAAGTCTTGTAGCCGAAACAGTAGTTGGTATTGCACATCACACACAGTTTTTTAAACCGTCTCACTAATTAATCAGGTGGTTTTTTTTTTGAGATTGGTCGCTATTCTATAAAACCATTAATATAAAGTCCTAATGTCCTTGGTATTCTTTTAAGGAAGTGTTCGGTACATAAAACTTAAGCAACTTTTAGTATTAGATCCTTATGAAATTGCAAAAAAGTCGTATTCAAAGATTTTCGCAATTGTGCGTTGTGTTAGTACCACAGACCACATAAATGTGGTTAGTACCTAGAGAGTGCCTAGAGACCTGTAAAAGGAGTGTCCTTTACAGGTCCCATGCCACCAGTCAGCCGTGACCGCAGGACCTGTAAATCGCCCGATACGTTTGTGTACGTGGTTTGTTTGAAAAAACATATGCGATTGAGATCCGAAAAAAACAGTTTCATTTCCAACATCTGTTTCGTACATTTAAGTCGAGTAGGAACATTACCTTATAAGGGTCACAATATATAGGTAATTATTGTGATGCAATTATCGAACAAAGCTTTATGTATTGATTGCTTATTCGCACGAAAAGCACATTACTTATAATTTCTTACGAAATAATGATTGAGCGATTTAAAAAACGTTATGGCAGTAACCGATCACAGTTTTAAAATAATTTTATATTATAAAATAGTTTTAAAATATTTTTATATTTATATTATTTTAATTTATTACTTGTAGCAAAAATGAGAATAAATAAGGAAGTATTACACAAAATTGTTACAGGCAGGTGTACATCAAGGTATAATCTTTGAAGTTTGGACCGTTTTTTATCGTAAGCAACATACAGTTGTATTTGATGACCTCGTATCATTAAAGTCCCTGGTTCGAGCCCCGGCCGACTAAATTTTCTATATAGTCTCGGGTCTAGGTGCTTGTGGTACACGAGTGCTTTAGTTACTTATGTACTTTGGCAGCATCGTTTGTGATGTTGTATAATATTTGTTGTTACTTATTTGTGCACTAGACCTTGTACATTTATCCTACTTATAATATAAGTGAATTGAATGTAATGCACAAATTAATTCTTTGTTTTGTAATTGTCACACAGCAACAAGAAGATTGTTTAATTCTTTCGTGTTGTCATGTTATTATTCTTAGTTATTTAAATAGGTGCTGTGTGTAGTTTTCTTGACCCTGTACGATTATGAAAGTTTATACCATGGAGCAACTCACGTTGCGCAAAAATATTTTGAATGAATTAATTAATTAAATGTTCTTCGTTGCCCATTCAAAATTACGAACACACAAAACAGTAATGTAGGTAAGTAAATATAACAGAATAACCTTCAATTCAATTAAACTTGCGAACTTAATGAAATGAGTAATTTCTTCCTGACAACTTTAGAATAGATAACAGATACATAGTATCTTGGTTTCGTTGTCTTAAAAATGCCAGGTAATAATATAATTTTTCTGATTGAATAAACATTTATCTGTTAGTACAAACTGTCTTTCGGAAACTGCGAATTTGAACACTATGCTTTTTGTTAACCGACTTCAAAAAAAGGAGGAGGTTCTCAATTCGACTATATTTTTTTGCATGTTTGTTACGCGATAATTTTTGAACCGATTTTGATGATTCTTTTTTGTTGGAACGAGAGTACATCGATAGTAGTCAAGTTTCAATTTGAAGAAAATATTCCACCTCTAAGGGTGGCAAACTAGGGGATGAATCCGACTTAAATATAATACCACGAACTTTTGAGGTCGGTTTTTAAGTACTTTATACTGAGATTATTGTTCCATCAAATGATGCGACAAATAAGTCGATCGCCTGGTGGTAAGCGACATGTCAATCCATGATAATAGTAGTGTCACTTAGAGCTCTTATCGAAAATATCTGGGGGGGCCCTGCTCCCATTACCTTAAGGCAAAGTTGCCAAGTCCCCATGTAACTTTAGTTTCACCAGTACACTTACTTACAACATTGGAAAGCAGTAATGCTCAGATTACTGCTTGGTGGTAGAAATACGTACGGTAGCAGTACTAACCCAGGACGAACTCTTTTACAAGGAGTTCTGCTGCTCGAGGAAAAGATGGTGTAATTTTTCAGTAAAGATTTAGACGCATTGTATAATACCTTTTGCTGTGGCTCATCGTATTATTAATGATAATTGTATTAACAGGATATTCGCACCAATGAAATTGGTACAACATATAATATTAATTTATTTTCATATCGCATTTACCGACTAAAAGAAACATCGGTTTATATTTAGTATTAATAATTTAATACGTGTGATAAGAAGCTTAGTCATTAGACTTTATTTCCTTTGTTTGATAAGTATATAAACATATATAAATTACATACCAACAAAACCTACTACTACCTGGGGTGCTGTAGTGTCTGTACTGGGAGACTCAAAAATAAAGTTTATTTGCGTTGTCCTCAAAAGTTGCGTCCCAGTGTATTTGTTTCGTTGCAACCCATTTTCAATATTAATAGCGTTACGCTCCGAGCCGATTATCATCATATCAGCTGGAAGACGTCCACAGCTGAACATAGGTAGGCCTCCCCCAAAGATTTCCAGACCAGCCGATAGGACGCGACATGCATCCATCGATTACCCGCCGCCCTTACCAGGTCATCCGTCCATCTAGTAGGGTGCCGTCCCACTGAACGCCTTCCGGTTCGTGGTCTCCGTTCGAGAACCTTTCTGCCCCAACTATGTGCCCTGCCCACTGCCACTTAAACTTGCTAATCCTTTAAGCTATGTCGGTGACTTTCGCTCCACTACGGATCTCCTCATGAATATCAAGCCGATTACTATGACAAAAATTCAAGCCAGAAAGATTCCAGAAATTTCTACCCGCATTTTTTTATAATATCAAGTGACGAAATGAACAAGTCGTGCATCTGGTGGCAAGACACCTGTACATATTACTTGTAGTGCCACTCAGAGCTTTAAGGCGATGTATTTGGATGCGATCTCGGATTTTAGGAGGTGAGGTGTGGGGGGGCCGCGCCTAGCGTCCCGCAATCCGCGCGCTTAAAATTAATATGAATAAAATAAGAACTTGCGGAGAAATTTCACACAGATCCGACGTCGACAAGCGCCTTATGGCGATCGCTTGGTCAGTTTGTCACAACACCTCGTGTCATAAAAATGTCCCACCTCACACACTCACCTCATGTCACAACCTGACTCATGTCACACTGCTTTGTAGTCAACAAATGCAACAATGATTGGTCCTGCACCGCCCGCTTTTTAGCTGATTTTACATCATGTGATCATACTCATCATAGTACTAAATAAAATTAGCATTTATTTATACTAAATCATAACACTTAAGTTCAATCCAATTGATGGATACCATCAAGTTATGAAAATGTGCTTAATATTCCCTGTCTGTGGAGTCATTGCCAGAGGTGCAAACATTCTTACCTCTACCTCACCTCATTTGAAGTAGGACATTGTACCGCCTCATTTTTTCAAACGAGGTACTCCCTCAAACTCGTTTTAATTTCATGTCCTACCCAACACTAGACTGCGGCAGTGAGTGGCGCGGCGTGTCGTTAAACCGGGCGGTTTTCAAGTTTTGGGATAAATATAAATTCAATAATTATATTGGTGTGTTTGAAAAAACAGATCTATGCGATTTAAAACCGGAAATAGAGTTTCATTTCCTAAGTCTAAAAAATATTCAAAAAAACCAAAAACCAGACTGCAAAAATAATTAGCTGGAAAGATAAAAAAAATATTCCCCCGCACTATTTTTATTATTTTTTTGTAGCCTATGACACTCCCACAACGAGATGAATCTAACGACACATCATATGTCAAAATCCATGAAGCAGTTTAGGCTGTACATCGTGAAAAAGAAATGGACACATACATAAATACACTTGAAAGACTTAACCCTCCCGCAATCGAGAAAAAAAAAAAATAATTACAGAAGTGCCTTCTCTAGGTTCCTAGTTTTCTAAGTAATTATGGTCAAGTACCTTTTAACACATCTATTAAACTAATTTATTGCATAAAATAGCATCATCATTAATACCAATGCAAGATTCCATTCCGCGCAACCTTCAAAACACCTGCCCCACCAACATACGTCGATCAGGTTTTTGCAATAAATTGAAACAAATATCACGTCCCGTTTGATTACACGATGAGCATGTGAACGAATTGCAACAATGGTTAGTTTGAAGTAACTAATTACGTAAAATAATTATTTACATTGACCTATAGAGGTTGTGGACTATAAAATTATTCTGACAACCTAGATGGCGGAACGATTTCCGGTCCCGGGTTCGATTCCCGGTAGGACCATTTTAGGAAATGAATTTTTCTAATACATTGTTAAGATATTTTTTGTGAACTACCTGC
>NW_020653853.1:16362371-16380229 GCF_003589595.1 Hyposmocoma kahamanoa | reverse complement strand
GTGACATATACATATCTTTTGAGGAGAGAGAAAATAAAGATTAGAGAAATTTGGTCGATGACTTTTGATCTATGCATAAATAGAAGAGTTATAAAATTTCATATACCTACGCAATTTGTTTCATGTAGCTCGTATTACTTTATGACTTGGTCGCGATAAAAGTACTTGCGACGTATGGTTATAATTATGAATAAATAAATATTTTCATTGCCCAACCTGAAGGTCAAACCTCTGTCAAGGCTGTGATAATTCTTACGTACTTGAAGTATACAATACGAGGCGACTGGATGTCGAGAAGAATACAATTTGACAAGGTTATGACAATACATTATTTGTAATAAACATAGTGTTACATAATTTACCCATATTTAGTATCGTGCAGTATTCACTTACGAATCGTACGATACCGAACAACCTGTTCCTGTGTTTTGTGTGCACAAACTGAAAAATGTTGATAGAAGACAATTTTGGGTCTCTATGGATAGATTTTTGCGTTCCTTTGCATTTTTATTTATTGTATTTGTTTTTAAATCGTATCCGCTAAGGAAAAGGTAAAGATTTAAAACTGTAGAGCCAATGTTGGTGAATTTTCTTTTCGTCCTTTCAGGTAGGTAATCATACGCCAAGTCTTCAGTCCATATATTTTGTAGGCCTAAGAGCGGTTACTCACGGTGACGTTTAGAAGCGATGCAAATGCGATGCAGTAGCTAATCGTCACGCGGGACTTTAAGCAGCGATGCCAAGACGCGACTGCATTGATACAAACGCGCGTTTAAATCGATGCAATCGCCTATAAAGCGCTACACTTGAGCGATGCAATCGCGCGTTTTACGAACGAGCGTTTGCATCGCCACTAGAAGTCGCGTGCGTAAAATTGACTTAGCCTCTTCCTGTCACTATGACAATACACATACATCGCACTGTTAATACCACAGTGTACTAACTCAAAATGTGTATTTTTTCAGAATCGATGAAAAGCTATTTTTTTTTTACTATTATTTTTTTATTTTATTTTATTTATTTATTGTATAAAGGACAAAATACACAAATATGTTTCTAATTGCATTTTAAACCACAATTACTCACTTTCCGTGAAAGATTATTAAAATTTATGTAATAATATTATAAATTTATATAATTTACATTTAAACCTACACAGCTAAAGTTTATTACAGACATCTAAAGAATTTTCTACTCGCCAAATATACTGATAGTTGCGTAAAGACTTACAAAAAGTTTTGTCTTATTTTGAGTTAAGTAGATATCTTTTAATTGTTTCTAATGACGCAGTTATTGACGTGCAAAGAATCAAATTTAACGTTCAACATTAGTATAATCTCGAATTTCACATATTTTGAGTTAAAACATTATTGTAATAGTAGTGCGATATATTAAAAAAAAGGTTTTAGTAAAAGTCCGCGACACTTCTCGTGTACAAGAATCAAAACTTGCAGGCTGTGAAGGTAAGCTGAACGTAGGCAGTGTCGTAGAGACTTCACGATTTTGCTTCCAATACGGTCCATAAGCTTACTTAATTGTGAAATTAACCGAAGTACGTAATCATATGAACAACACGAGCAATTATTATTTGTGGCTTGTGATCATTATTCATCGCTAATGGCATTGTGCTAATTAATTTACCCAGTGCAGTGTTTAGTAGTCACAAGCTATTTTTAGCTCCACTGTTATTTATGTTTATTATAAGATTACATAAATGTTAAATAGGTTTCATAACTAGTACCTAAATAAATATAATATAAGTTTAAGTTAGACTAATAATGAGTATTTTTGTTGTAGAACTTTTTTCTTTTTTTCATGTTCCGAAAATATTCCTCAGGAGACACAAACGACGCCTGAAGAACTATATGTTGACTATATACAATATTCTGAAATAGTTCTTTTAATCAGTATATTTGTATATTTACATTGTAGAAATTTAGAGTAGCTTCGTAATGTTACGTAAGCATACGTATTTGCGATGAATAATGTTCTATTCTTTTATTTATTTTAGTGCCCAATACTACACCTGTACTGTGTGATGTGAATAACTAAAAAGAGATAGATATACTGAAAGAATATTAAAAATTATTACCACAACATATCAGAAATGCACTCGAACAAAATATTATGTTAAATGTTCGGGTGGTGTTAACTTATCCACATTTACAAAATTGATGTTTTTTTATTATTATATTACAATAAGAGAACTTTGTATCAACAAAAAATGTCTGCCATTTGTTAAATAATTGTTTCTAAAATTTTCGTAAATGTGTGTAAGAGTGTTTACACACGGCGACATACACGCGCGATTGCATCGCTTGCAATTTGTAGGCGATTGCATCGATGCAAACGCGCGATTGCATAGATACAAACGCGCGATTGAGTTATCGCGTAACATACATACTTACAAAAAAATACAGTCGATTAAATACAGCTAAACAGGCGGACCAAAAACGAATAGGTTTTTTTTCATTCAGGGCCTGTTTTGCAATATGATGAGATGGTGAAATTACAGGCACATGGGACTTGTCAACTTATGTCTCAGGGTGACGGGCCCAATGGCAGTGCCTCTCTTTGCGATTTAAAGCTCTGCGTGGCACTACAACTGCAATGGACAGGCGTGTAGCTTACCATCAGGCACAGACTTGTTCGCCTCGTCACTTAACATTATAAAAAAAAATGATTCCTACTTTTATATGTTAGATAATATAACAAAAGTTAGACAATATAATAAAAAATTAAAACAAAGGTACTTAATATTTGTTTCATCAACGCCTTTGGAGTTTGAGTTTGTTAGAGATGAAACGATCCACCTTAAACAAACCATGTTCACGTAATTAACATCTATATGATATAATGTATCAACGTTAATGAAAACAAACTATTTATGATTATATCTTCGCATTAATCTAGGCAATGTTTACAGTTCCCAGTTGCGAGGTCATTTTCGGGTCACTGTGGGACTATAATTAACAAGCGCACAGCTGCACCATTAATGCGTTTCGTGTTAATTAAATAATTAATGAAACATTGTTGAGACGATTTCTTTAATGTATCGATGGCATACTCTATACTATTGTGGTTGAACTCAGCCAAAGCGACCGCGTCACTGGACGGTAGACATCCTTGCCATCGTGATAAAAAAAGGATTTGCTTTTAGCGATACAATTTTATTTTATAATTCCCGCTAAATAAAGGTTCAAAAGATATATCTAGAAGAAGAAGAAGAAAGAAAATTCACTTATTTGCACACCAAAATGACACCACACAAGAAACATATAAAGCAAAAAAAAAACCCAGGAAAAAATAAACAATCAAAATAAAAACTTGAAAGAAATAAACAACATAAAGAAAAAATTATGAAAAACAAAAAATACAAAAAAAAACATAATAAAAAACATTCATACTTGAGACACAAACAAGTAATTACGGAACAAAATCATAAACAAAACGAAAACTAAATTACACCACAGATTATTAGTTAAATATGAGACACTACATGTAAAGATACTTTGTGTGGTGCCAGCTGCTGTAACAAAAGGATCATTAACTCAGTATTTGCTAGAAAATGTAATGCGTTTCCAGCACAGATTTTCA
Organism: Hyposmocoma kahamanoa; assembly: GCF_003589595.1. NCBI lineage: Eukaryota > Metazoa > Arthropoda > Insecta > Lepidoptera > Cosmopterigidae > Hyposmocoma > Hyposmocoma kahamanoa. The sequence goes on along the minus strand of NW_020653853.1, from coordinate 16,376,632 downwards.
GTTAGGACCCTAAGTGAGGTCACGGACCAACATACGCGATAATACCTATTGAATAAAAATAATACTTATCTAAACGTAGAACATAATAGCTTTCCATTTTTTTACGGAAAATTACCCAACAGCACGTGCAATACCTACTCTAAGCGAACCGCGTATCTCTACGACTAACAGTGTGAGAAGCACCTTAGAGCGCATCTGTTCGATACGAATTTCATCGCGCTCACCCCGCGCGGTCGCCTAGCGGAGTCCGCGTTGCCACCGCGCAGCGACCGCGTGCGTCTAACTGTCATGTATAATCAAATACGCTCTATTTGTTTAGCTTTTACGTTTTAACTTAAATGAGCGACCTGGGCATGTGGAAGAGTCTGGCTTGAATTTGGTTTATGCGGCGGCCGGTCGGCGACCGCGCGATCGCGATTTCAGAGGAATTTAAATGTTGTTGCCTAGTAAACAGAATTCACATTCGCCATTAATGTACGGACAACGGCACATCAGACTACACATTTTTGTTCATGGTAACTTGGCGGTCGACCGCGGCGTCCGAGCGAAAACTTTCGCGTGTAACTGGGGGCTTACTATATAATATTTTTTTTTAATTTTAATCTTTTTTAAATATTGAATAACGGGAGGAATGAGTCGTGCTCCTGGTGGTAAGCAACACGCCTACGATCTGAGGGGCACTGCCACTGCGCCCGTCATCCTAAGATGTAAAGTTGACAAGTCCCATGTGCCTGTAGTCTCATTATTGCTTGGCGGGAGAAACAGGTATGGTGACAGTACTTCGCTAGACGAACCATTTCACAAGAAGCTCTACTGCTACTAAGTCCCATCTATGTAGGTCTCAATTTTGTATTGCCTTACCTCCATATTTACTAATGACGTTGAGTTAAGTCTTCAAAAATTACTTATCAGTTATTATCGAAAATGCAGCAGAGTAGAAGCTCCTTGTGAATGAGTTCATCCAGAGAAGTACGGCCACCTTACCTTCTGCCGCCAAGTAGTAAATCAGCATTACTGTGTTGCGATTTTGAAGGGTAAGGGTGCTGATGAAATTACAGGCACATGGGATATGTCAAATTATGTCTCAGGGTGACCGGTGCAGTGGCAGTGCCCCTCAGATATTCGCGATTTAAAACTTTGTGTGGCACTGCAACTGTAATGGACAGGCGTGTAGTAAGCTACATGCCATCAGGTACACGACTGATTCGTCCCGTCACTTGATATTATAATAATCTCAGTACAGAATACTAAAAAAACGGACATCAAAAGTCATTCATCTCTAGTTTGCCACCCTTAGAGGTGGAATATTTTCTTCCAATTTAAATGTAACCACTACTGAGGTACCCTCTTTCCAACAAAAGAATCATCAAAATTAGTTCACAAATTCCGTTATCGCGTAACATACATACAATAAAAAAACCATACAGTCGAATTGAGCACCTCCTTTTTTGAAGTCGAATAAAAAGTAATAACTTTTCATTTGAAGACAGAAAGTAGGTTATTTTTAATAAAATGTTTATAGTATTTTGACACCGACTGGTACATTCAGCAACAATGTGACTGAATTGAGCAATTGTGAAAGGGACTGTAGAGGATGTTGTCCGGATAAGAAGTCGATAAGCACAAGGCTGGCTCTTGTCATTGCAACAAGGTTTCTTTGATAAGAAATTTATATTTACACTTTTTCAGTATTAATCGTATTGAGACAATAGACGATTGTAGGTGCAGATTGCAATGTATTTTGTGAGAGAAAGTATCAACAGCTACATAAATAAGTTACATTTGGGTGAAATTAATGTGTGGGACGCCACGTGTGCCGACACACTTGCCCCATCCTATCTCCAGCACTCCAGCAAGAGGGCTGGCTCCGCAGCTGAGCTGGCGGAAAGAATAAAAAGCAATAAGTACCAGGATCTCGGCTCCGACCACCTATTTACAGCCTTTGGAGTTTCGACTCCAAGGACCCTTGGCCCGTGGAGCCCCAGTGCCCTTCATCTATACAAAATGTTATCGAAAAAATTAATAGACTGTATGGAAAACCCAAGGGCAGCTATCTTGCCCAACGCATTAACATAGCAATACAAAGGCGGAACGCTGCCAGCATCTTGGGCACCTTGCCGCGGAGACCCAGTTTTATTCATATAATTTAAAAATCCTAGTTTTACTTTCTAGTAGTTAAGCTTTTACTGTCTTTTTTGCCTTACCTATATATTATCTTAATTAAACAATGTACATGTGTTAAAAAAATCCTTAATTATGAAAAAAATACTAAACTCACACTTTACATTAATTCATTCATTCGTTCGTTCAATAATCACATAAACAGCGTTACTCTGACATTAACGTATAATCATAAACTTTAAAAACGGAATTGGAGTTTGTTGAAATAAAAATAGTTACAGGCAATCGTGATCGAGAATTAGAAAGAGACGGTGATATTTCTTTGTGACGTCATGGCGCTTTAAGATACAACTTGCAAAATAATGATTATTTTGCTAAAAATATTAATAATATCTCACTTGTCAGTTGAGATAACGAGTAACTAATTTGAAATTGTGAAGTTGATTGAAGTAATACATTTTGGTCAGTCAAATACGTTTTTCATGGACGTGAGTAGTAATAAAAAAGATCAAGTACTGATAATGATATCAAAAGATACGTAACTTGACATCTATTCTAATAGTATTCTATGCAATCGTTGCTTAATGAGGGTTCTTAAGCTGCCTTTCCACCAGAGATGTGTGACGTAACGAGGCGGTGTGCGAGGAAAAAATCCATCAATAGGATTACTTCATTTTCCTAGCCTCGCTTAGCGCAGCTCCAGTGGAAAAGGGTTAGCGGAGCTAAGTATTTGTATATACACAATGGCGAGAAATGTGTGCGAGAGATATTTACGAGGAATGTGTGCAAAACTATTTTATGGAGGTTTAGAAATGTAAATTATGTAAGTTTGACATTAACTTGATTTTTCGCTTTATTTTTGACATTGTTAATTTTTACTAATTTTTATTATATTTTTTCTTTGCATGTTTACTAGTTATTGACAGTTTTTAATTATAATATTTTGTACATTATGCGACCACCACTAATTATATTTGTATGTTTCGACGAAACTGGTTGTAGTAGCACTGTTAATGTATTGAACTGATCTAATGAACTTATTGTACCTACTTCCACAAATAAATCGATCTTTATCTTTATCTTATCTTTAACGGTGTAGGAAACTAGAGCTACTGAGAGTATGACACTAACTGACACTAACACATCGACACCGCTCACTCCACGACACCGTACTCCGCCCGCGTGTAGGTGAAAAGAGTTGAAAAGAGAGAGAGAGTGCCGAACTAACTCACACAGGTTTTGGTGGAAAACATCACTGCGTTTCACAGCGCCACTACACATCCTCGCACCGACTCGCTACCTCGCACATCTCTAGTGGAAAGGCAGCCTTAAAGTTGATTACCGTGTTTAGGCCACGAGGATTTGTCACTCGTACAAAGAAAAATTCATAAGGTCCGCTAATTCGCTCATTAGTTGCCATAGCAACTGGCACGGTTTGCTGGAAGACGTCTGTTCGAATCCAGCCGGACCGAAGGAATTTTTTCTAAGTAAGTTCGGTCTTTGTATTAATAATTATAACAAACTAGTGGAGTCATTTCACAAAAATAATCGAATATCAAGGTGGTCAAACATTGTGATATTCAACGAAACTTCCAACATTACAAAATACAATACAATGAATCCGGGATTTCAGAGTGAGGTATTATCATCCACTCTTTGTGTATTACTTGAAGTTTAGGTAAAAATATACTCAACATATTCCTATCTCTGCTAATAAAGCATGTATGATATATTTAATCATATCAATATATTTTATCGTACCAAGTAACGGCACGAACAAGTCGAGTGCCTAGTGGTACGAGACATGCCTGTCCATAACAGTGCCGCCCAGAGCAGTAAATCGCAAAGGTCTGAGGGGCACTTCCACTGCGCCCATCACCCTGAGACATAAGTTGAAAAGTCCCATGTGCCTGTTACGGGATAAAACAGGAGCAGAAATAAATATTATCTATTTCTTTGACCCCACCCCAGTCTCAAAGTTCTAATCTGAACGAGCACCATTACAGCACTATCCCAGAGCACTCAGATCAAGTTTGTCGTATCAGTAATCGATCCCGAAACGACTTAATATAGGGCGACGAGGTCATAATAAAATTTGCACGAATAAATCAAAGGGAACAATTTATACAATCAAGTCGAACTTCATTCTTTAGTCTGAACAGGCTTAGGCATTTAGGCCGATTAGATCAAAGACACAGGCTAGGTCATTGCGGCCCAACAAGGGCCCGCCAGCTGTGGTCAGCTCGTTACCTACGTTACGCAATGTTGTAATGGTTAATTCATAATGTTACGTTCAAGAATGTTACCTACGGCTTGTAGAGTATAGGCCTAATAGTGCCCGTGTCAATGATTGTCATTGTGTTCATGGAAACTGCAAAATTGAACACTGTGTAAATGATGTACGGTAAAATTTCAACAAAGAATTTTGACAGTTTGTATTTATTGTAAATATTTTTTCTGATTTAAATAGCGTATATCGATACCTCCAATAAACACTACGTCATTTTTATTTTTTTGGTCAGTTTCTGTTATTTTTGTAAACAGCCATATTTATTTATTAATATCATGCTCCCCGAATTTTATGAAAAAAAATAAAGAAACGAAAACAAAATTGGAAAATAAAACGAAAAACGAATTTTGTGAAAAAAAAAAAAACAGAACAGATCCAAAAATTAAGTTGGCGCGCAAATATGGATACTTTGTCAAAGAAACCCCTGTTTCGGGCCCTTTACAGGTCCCATGATAAAGGTTAATTTGGGTGGTAAAGTCATGAACCAGCTAAATTAGTTTGTTTGTAAAGTACTAAATACCTCCCAGGACTATATTATTGACACCACAAACAACAAATTTTGTTCCATAGCTTTTAATAACTCATCATATTTTAGTCTCACACAAAAATAAACATATTTAACAGGTCCAGGAGGAAATTCGCAAGTTTGATTTTACCACCAGATATAAATGTAAATGTGTCAGATAGTCCAACAAAAATTTAAAAGTTTATTTTTGATAAATTTGTTGTTTTACAAAAAGTCATGTAACAAAAGTTATTGTTTATGACGTCAGTAATATAGTCCTGAGAGGTTCTTAGTTAATCCTGTATAGTTTAGATCCGAAAAATTAGTTTCTTATCCAATGTGTAATAATCGAGAAAAATTAAGAATTCGATAAATTGTTGATTTTAGTAGCAATAGAGCTCCTTATGAAAGAATTGTCCAGGGATGTACTGCGTACTACCACCTTACCTATTTCTGCCGCCAAGCAGTAATGTCAGCATTACTGTGTTCCAGTTTTGAAGGGTGTTGGTGCTGGTGAAATTACAGGCACACGGGACTTATCAACTTATGTCTCAGGGTGACGGGCGCAGTGGCAGTGCCCCTCAGATCTTTGCAATTTAAAGCTCTGAGTGGCACTGTAACTCTTATGGACAGGCGTGTAGCTTACCATCAGGCGTACGACTTATTCATCCCGTCAATTGATATTATAAAAAAAAAGATTGTACAAGTATATATTCAGTTGTGACCCACCAAGAGTTAACTCAATAATACCTTTTTTGTAATAAAAAATCGACCTCAGAAGTTCGACAAATTACATGTAGATATGTATTATCCAAGTTTTCTTTAAACCAATTATCGAAAAGTGGGGCGAAACCGGATTAATCCCCTAGTGTGCCACCTTATAGGTAGAATATTTCCTTCAAAATTAAATGGGACAAATACTGACATACCCTTTTTCCAACACAAAAAGAATCACTAAAAGCGGTTCACCAAAATCGCGTAACATACATACCAAAAAACCCACCACCTCCTTTTTTAAAGTCGGTTAAGAGGACTTAGATTTTCATAATAAATTATTAATTGCAAATGACACAGGTACCATAGCCACAATTATGTTATAGCCACACAAACAGCGGAACATTAGTAAAATCTCCAAAATAATGCAGTGGTTGTTTTCAAAAGTCTGGCCGATTATTTTACTTTTTTATTTGCGGTCTAATTCGAAAATAAAAATCACACGACTAACTTTTCCATTAATTTCTTTCAATTCCCTTCTAATACAGGTGTGTTGAGCGGTTTGATATAGATTTATTTGAAAAATCTTTTTTTTTAATTGTTAACGTTTGATTTAGTCAGAGTTAAATTGTTACAAGTTATAAATTTTTAGCTCTTTTTTATTTTTTTTTCTGCTTTATCACAAAATCTAAAAAAAAAATTGTTTCAAGTTTTGCGTAGTATATCTACGCCAAGCCACTGATGTGGTACTTTATGCTGTCCAGTAACTACAACGCAGCTAAGTGATAAATAGCCAAATATCCGTTTTAAATAGCAAAAGGTAGAGCACAAAATTCCCTTTTAAAAACAGTTAAAATTAGTTAACGTATTCGACTTATCGAAACTTAGACTAACGATGCATAGCTGAAATATCATTTAACAATTTCAGTATTCTAAAACTGGGTTATGGTTTTTTATGATATCTCACAAAAACATTTTCTCACTTTGCCACGTTTTAGATAGCGAACAGCAGATATGTCGCCTACTGAACATGCTACAAAATTACACCTATAAAGAGAAATTATTATGAACATTTAAAGTATTCAATTCAATTCAATTCAATTCTTTATTGCATTTACCATAATGTTACATAGATGGGATAGTAAGAGGCTTATATCTAAGTTAACATCGCATTATGGACCCTGTATAGGGCACTGCAAATTATAAATTATAATTAAAGATATAATTAATGAGAGAGGAGGTTTTACTTTTACAGTAGTCTTTTTTGCAATAGATTTATGTTTTGTCTTATGTTTACATAATGTTCAAACAAAAAATATTACGAATGATGAAATTGGAAAATATAATATTGTCTTTATATTATTTATTATTTATTTTTTTAGAAAATATGTGAAATGTGTTTTTATCAATTGAGCAGCATTTATTTTGTTTCTATTAATTTATAATTTATATCAAGATCACTTTATTTAATTAATTAATTTATTTATATATTTGTGTTATCTGTACTTTTAGTAGTTTTAGGTCGGAAATGTGTCGTTGAAATATTCTTGCAAGGAGTAATAAGCTTTTATTAATAATAGGTCTTTTAGTTTTTTAATAAAGCATTTTTCATTGGTTTCGTCCTTGAAGGGATTTGGTAGTTTATTAAATATTTTTACGCACATTACTAAGGGGCTCGTTGAGTGTAAAGTAAGTCGGGAAGTAGGCAACATTAATCTATTATTATGTCGTAATAAGATACTTACTTAAGAACTAAGTAAGTAGATACTTGAACGTCTCTATCTGTCTATGTCCAATGTCGCCCTTAGAATACAAATAACTTGCTTCGAGGCGGTATTCGCCATCTCGATTGTTTAATAAAACGATTGCCCCTCATTATAATAAGAGGATATCACGGCACACTGTGTACGCATATACAGAACACTGATTGTTATTCAATTTAAGTAAATCGTAAGACATGCAGGCACGCGAGAAATAATCGCTACTTAATTTTTTTTACAGACAATAGGAAATTGAATTCTTTAAGCGTTCTAGAATCATTATTTAAGCACGCTACACCTTTGAAGAATACTTATATTCAAGTTACAAAGACCCACAGATACATTACCGTAAAGACTAACATACATAACAATATAAAATTTGTTTACACGTGTGGAGTGTGACGTAACATGGGTGCAAGGTGACCGTCCCCGGAAACGCACATGACACCCTTCGGCCAAAACTCCTCCTTCATAAAGGTCGACAGATGTTGAGTTGGTACTCTCACCCCAAATGAATTTAAATTCACATTGCGGCGGGAACCCGATTGCTCGGCCTTCAGCATTCGTATATACTCCACAATATCCGCAAACTGTGAAATAATGAAGTCGTGACACGTGTAACAACGTCGTCGGTAACGCTGGACGCAATAGATGTTTAGGGCCAGTTGGGGCGGTGCCACTATGGTTAGGGCTGGTGTACTTATTTTTCTGTTCCACCTTTTTGAAATTGTCCTCGTCGCACCGGTCAACTTGTCTAGATGGTTCTGACGACACAGCTCCAGAGATGAATTCCCGTTTTTTCTTCTTCCTTTTTGTTGTCAGTCTACTCTGACTGCCAGTCTACTTATCTGTTATTTGACCACTCTGTCCGCAGGCAGTCCGATAGCATCGGTTGCTGGTAAATCGGATAATGGTAAACTAAACAACACCTGAGGTCTGGTCATACACCTGATTTCTGATTTAAACACATCGTATACATTTTCATTCTTAATGTCAGGTAGATTTGGTAACGCATAAATTGAATTATAATGAGCTCAAACAACAACGTTACTGTCGCGCCAGCTGCCCGCTACCATGACAGAGCGCGACTTGCGCCAGAAGCGACATAGACGTGAGAGATATCGCGCCCTGTCTTACTACTGGAACTCGAAATTTTTTTAAATCAAATCTCACATTTTTTTACAATCAACAACTTTACTTTTCACTTGCGTTAATTAATGAATTAATGGGCGACAACACGTTTGAAGATTACTCAGTAAAGTACCTATACATTTTTCGTATTTTGTTAAATAAAAACGAACCTTAGTAGTTTAAAATGCGACTAGAAACATTGTTGTGTATTACGTTTTAAAAGATAAATAAATAAATAAAAAAAAACTGTAGGCAAATCTTGCAATGCCTAAGTATATATACAAAGCACATTGACGTTGTACATTGACGTCAATTCATTGTCCCACACCACGTTGGATAAAGTGAACCTAAATCATATTTAAACACTTAGTCCAACAAGATTCAAAATGATTATAAGAAAATTTATAAAATCGACCTTTAATGACATTGTAGTTGTAAAAGCAGGTTGAATTATGTAGGTACATAACGTCAACTTGAGGGCGAATGAAGTAGAAGTGACATTTCAACACTTCTTTAGCTACGCATTCTTAATCTACTTGACACGTTGCCGTAACTTAAGGGCTTATACTATACTTGCCGGCACAGAAACAATGTATTTATAATACAAGTGATATTTTTATGGAAACGTTCTATATACACAAATGCAGACTTATTATCGAACATTCCACTACAAATCGTATATCGTCGGGTAAATTTGAAAACCTCGTAACTCCGTTTTTGGACGAATTCCATTTTTTACTCTTTAAACACAATATAGCTTGTATTATAATTTGTAGACCCTTTTTTAGTTACAAAATAAAGGTATAATCGTAGATTGTCATGTACTTATTTCTAGTATTTCTGTTTTTTGGGTCTACCCAAAAATTGGCGCACATTACTCCCACGCGCAACCCAACGGAACCTACTATAGCTTAATAATGATAGTTTCAATAGACATTCACGAATGTTTGTATTTTTAATTGCCGTAAATATCATAATATCTTTAGTAGCTGTAGAGCTCCTTGCGAAAGAGTTCGCCCACTTTACATATTTCTGCCGCCAAGCAGTAATGTGAGTACTACTGCGTTCCGGTTCAGAAGGGTAAGAGTGCTGGTGAAATGACAGGCACATGAGACTTGTCAACTCGTGTCAGGGTGATGGTCACACGGGCAGTGCCCATAATATCTTTACGATTTAAGGCTCTGATTGGCACTGCAACTGTTATGGGTAGGCGTGTTGCTTACTACGAGGCGCACGGCTTGTTCGTCTCGTCAGGATTCTGTCCGTATTATAAAAAGTAGTAAAATGGCGACTTAATCATACCTCTAATTAACACTACGCCAACAAAATTTTTTGATAATTTTCTGTTATTTGATAACAGCCATATTTATTCACACTATACCAACATATTAATTCACTAATGTTTTACTCTCCGAATTTTCTGAAAAAAGAATAAAAAAAACAAAAGACAAAATTTTCTGTTATTTGATAACAGCCATATTTATTCACACTATACCAACATATTAATTCACTAATGTTTTACTCTCCGAATTTTCTGAAAAAAGAGTAAAAAAAACAAAAGACAAAATTCAAAAAAGAAACAAAAAACTAATTTTGTAAAAAAAAGAAAAAACTAAATAAAACCAGAACAGGTCCAAAAATTAAGTTGGCATCGTGTTCATTGCAGGTATCGTAATGTGCTATATGTATTCTTTATTCGCATAAACCTTTAGATATAAGGTTTTTAGAAGGAATCTTTTAAGCTTTAAGTATTTTAAGTATCGTCATCGTCAACCTCATCATTACTTTCCATCAGATGAGATGGTGGTAAAATGCGAATTTTTTGTTATTAAAAAAAATAATAAAGCCAGCTAATAGATATAGCAATGTCCTTTAATATCTACATGTTTATTATGAATAACTTATGGGTAGCTAAATATACTCCAGTTTCATATTAATATGCAAAGTGTGTGCCGTTTTACCATTTAATGCATAAATAACATTTCGTGACGCATTTTGCTTGTTATAATATTGCGGTTAGGTATACATTTTATTTGTCATCTTATACACTTTAGTCCTAAGCGAAAAAGATCGAAAACAAAGAAAAATTTCTTCGATTTGACAGGACTCAAGCTTGCGTCTGGAATAACAATCTAGGGCAACAACTGAGTTACAGATCGAGTCAGCAGACCTTAAGAATTTCTCTATGCGTTTCATACAGATCTTTGTTTATGGTTTTAACGGCTTTTTTACCGTAGCGCCATCTCTGACAAATCTATGAAAGTTTTATTTTACTTTTATATATTTTTTTAATAAAAACTTCATATTTGTGCCAAACTAACACACTTGTTTAAATGAAATAAAACAATTAAAAATTAAGTGATATAACAAAATTAAAATAAAAACCTGTGCCTCTACCATGAGATGACAGTGACAGTTATCGCTAGCGACCGCGTAAAATGTTTATACACAAAATGTTGTTTCTTCTTGTGACCGCTAAGGACGCTGTATAACTGGCCATACTAAATTATGAAGCAATTTACGCAGTCGCTGCGACAAGTGTCACAGTAAAGTCGTGGTATAGGCACGTGGTTTCAAACTGGGAAGGTCTTATATTACGAATGAGCACCAGAGACACGAAATCCGGGAGAACCATCCAGAAGACCCAGATCAGCACCAACTTAAAATTTGAGATCGACATAGTCGTATTTCCTTGATTTATGCAATCATACTTAATTAAGTTTTATTTAATGTCAGAATGTTTAACCACCATGAAATTCAATTATTTTTTGGGAAATTACTCACTAGTTTGTTATAATTGTGAATACAAAGATCGAACACTTAGAAAAATTCCTTCGATCCGGCCGGATTCGAACCGACGCCTTCTAGCAAACCGTGCCAAACATGCCAACTAAACTACGGAACGATCCAGCGGATCTCACGAATTTTTCCATGCGCTTGTTTGTCGGATCTTTGTAGCTGGTTTGTAACGACTTTTTAGCTGTAGCGCCATGTGTTAGAAATCTATGGAAGTATTTCGTCAGTGATTACACAGACAGACAATTATAGAGCACCAAGAACATGCATAATAAATGAAGCCCTAATTATGTATAACTGGAGATATGCAAGCCAAAATGCACCTAAAAAGCTTAATAATAAGGAAATGAAACATTTTTGTCGGATCTAGATTGCGTATATTTGTTTTTTCAAACAAGCCAACGTTTAGGGTCCTTTAACATGCCCCATGGCCACGGCTGATTGTCACTCAGTCAGAGTCAGTCAAGAACCCGAAACGTTGGTATGTTTGCAAAAACAAATTTAGGTCCGAAACAACTTTTATAAAAAAACTGAACTCAAAATTTTGTGGAATTGTATCTATTTTAAGTTTTATTGAAATCGGTTACCGGAAAATGGGCGAAATTGGATTCCCCTATTTTACCACCCTTACAGGAGGAATATGATCTTCAAATTTAAATGGAGTCAATTAATACCAAAATACTGCTTGGCGGCAGTAATAGATAAGGTGGCAATACTTCCCTGGACGAACTCTATCCCAAGGAGCTGTACTCTGCTGTCAGCTAATTAAAACTAAGTGACAAAATGTTTTTTTGAGATATCATAAAAAACCACAACCCTATTTTACAATACTGATACAGTTTAATGATATTTCAGCTATGCATCGTTAGGGTAAGTTCCGATAAGTCAAACACTTTAACTAATTTTGTGTTTTGTTTGTTTTTGAAAGAGAATTCTGTGCCCTATCTTTTGCTATTTAAACGGACACTTGATCATTTGTCACTTTTTAGTCAGTGGACGGCAGTACTGCTTCTGATCTATTACTCCATTTTATGATGTAACAATCGCGAAAAACTAGGAACTCGTTAATGTGAATATTAATGAATGTGTTACTAAAACATTTTTCTATTAATGATGTCGTTCTAATTGTGGCCCTTGCGGTCAATCGTCTCACTGGCCACACCTACGGTTTATGCAATACGTGCATATATGACACCACACTCTATTAGTCAAGGAGTATCAAAACAAAGTGTAACTTTAGAACAATGTTGTTTTAAAATTTCCCTGCCTACGTGCTCTTTTACATGTACCTACTTGAAATTATGCATGCTCTATATATCCTCAATGAATAAGTATCTAACTGCCTCCTTGGCCGAATGGTTACCATGACTACCACGCAGAGGTCCCTGGTTCGATTCCCGGGCCGGGAGAAATATTTGAATGGCCTACATTTATTTCTCTCGTGAGTTTGGGTTTAATTTGTGGTTGTCTATAAGTGTGTTCATGGCACCCGCGACACAGGGTTATGAGTGTATCCATTATTATTAAGTATTTCTGATCAACTGAAAACTAGATCATGTAAAACTGCTCTACTTCAAAAGAGTGTAATGGTAATGGCTAAGAAAGTCTACAGTAAAATTTCCACATGAAATTAGGAATTGCAAATGAAATTAGAAACCCAATAATGTTCACATTACTGCTTGGCGACAAAAGTAGGTAAAGTGGCAGTAAAAGATAAAGATAAAAGATAAAGACCGATTTATTTGTGAAAGTACTTCCCTGGACGTAGACTATTAAGACTAGTAGTTTATGTGACTGTTACATAATGCCTAATTATGTACAGTTACGTACACTGCTTTATCTACACACATAATATAAACTCACAGGGAGTTTATAATATGTGTGTGACGTGTTCAGGAAGATGTTACGACTGGCGAAATAGCGGCAAATAAAAACTTTTCTCGCGCATGTCACACAACCGTAGTTTTTATTTTTAATTCATAAACAAACTAGAATCGGCCCCAACTATCATATCGTTCGATATCAAGTAACGTGTGAAATAGTCAAAATTGTATGCTATTGACATTTCATTTCGAATAAAACTTCATCTCGACTGATATTAGCACTGGGGTCATATCAAATTGTTTTGTTTTTCAGAGATGTTCGAAATTTGAATGTAATAATAACATCGAATTCCATGTTATTAGGAAGCAATAATAACATTTTCACAGATAAGAAATTTATTCTAACGAAACAGTTTACCTTTATGCTGGTCGTAATTTGCAGTTTTTGAACACATTATAGAGAGTTTATGATATGTGTGTAGATAAAAAAATACTATAATTTAGTTTATTGAATATCACGGTGTTTTACTACCAAGATGGAATTTCACAAAAAGCAATTGAATATAATGGTAGTAAAACATAGTGACATTCAAAAAACTTAAAAATTACAATTATTATTAAAGCGACATTTCTAGTCTGAGATGGTAGCTATAAAGGTATCTGTCCGAGTGAAGAAATAAATTTCTCGCAGATGGCGCTTAAAACCCAAAAATAAAGATCTGCAACAAGCGCAAAGAAAAATTCGTTAAGTCTGCTAATTCGTTCCGTCGCTTAATTGGCAGAGCATCTGGCACGGATTGCCTGAGGGTACTGGTTCGAAATTTTGGTTTTGGTAAAATTATTATTTAACTACCTGAATTATATGATACTCCACAATATTGAAGATTTCTTATAAATATTTACATTTCATATTACTTATTAAATCTGTTATTGTTAGATATGATATGAGTATTTATGTTTTTAACCGACTACAAAAAAGGAGGAAGTTCTTAATTCGACTGTTATTTTTTTTGTATGGATGTTACGTGATAACTCCGGCGTTTTTTTTGTGAACCAATTTTGATGATTCCTTTTTATTGGTAAGAGAGTAACCTCGGTAGTGGTCCCATTTAAATTTGAAG
>NW_020653853.1:16327731-16352371 GCF_003589595.1 Hyposmocoma kahamanoa | reverse complement strand
TACACATTTTTCAAATGTTTTATATTTAAAAATAAAAAGGAAATAATCTGATATTTTTTAATAAAGACTGTTTTGATCACAGCTAGCTCCATAAAGTTTGTCTCTTCTTACAATATTTTAACGACATTTTTTTCTCATATTTTGAATTACAACACTATTGTAATAGTAGTGCGATATGCCAATGCTTCTTTTTTATATCAAGTGACCTAAATAGGACACGTATACTATACGATACACATTTTTAAAATAGCTTTAATTTCGTTTATAAAAAATAAATTCTGAAATAAAGCCAGTGCCCCTGCCGTTAGACCCAATCAACATGAACCCATATTAGTGCGGGGAAAATTATAATTCGAGCTGAGGTTCGTATATACTCTTAAGTAACTAGTGATTTAATTTACTACAACAGAAAAAAACTACACAATTTCCTAATTTAGAAGAACCTCCTCCTAGGCCGAACGTTTACCATTCCGGTCTGCCACGCAGAGCTCCCAGGTTCGATTCCCGGGCCGGGAGAAATATTTGAATGGCCTACAGTCATTTCTCTCTGAGTTTGGGGTTGTTTATGTGTGTGTCCATGGCACCTACGATATATGGTTTTGCTAGTGCGGGGCTATGCGTGTCTACCGCTCGATCCGAGCAAAGCGAACCGTATTACTACGGGAGAAATTAGATTTCGGGCTGAGGTAATATAGACTGTTAATTGTACCATATAACATGTATATAATTTGTTTCATGTAGATCCTAATATTTTTTGACTTTCTTGTTATTTAAACGATTTTGACTTATCATCTTGATCAGATGTGGCATTATTACCACAGTACGACTTGAGTCGAACCTCCTTAACAAAGTAAACAAAGTCAATGTACCAAGCGAATTCCTTAGTCATATAACATAAACAAGTCGTCAAGACAGAAGGGCAATCGTATAAATCACTATTCACACCAGCCGGAGTGGGAACAATGGAACGTTATCGGAGACCTCAATATGTCATGTCTTCATTATCTGCGCCCGCGCATGAGACGGGACCTATCCAACTTGATCTTTACTTATGTTACATTTTATTATAAAACATGGGTATTTACATTGTACAATTGATAATATTATCATTATTGTACTGGTATGATATAAAGAGTTCGTCCAGGGAAGTACTGCCACCTTACCTATTTCTGCCACCAAGCAGTAATGTCACCGTTACTGTGTTCCGGTTTTGAAGGGTAAGGGTGCTGGTGAAATTACAGGTACATGGGACTTGTCAACTTATGTCTCAGGGTGATGGGCGCAGTGGCAGTGCCCCTTAGATCTTTGCGACTTAAAGCTCTGAGTGGCACTGCAATTGTTATGGACAGGCGTGTAGCTGACCATCAGGCGCACGACTTGTTCGTCCCGTCACTTGATATTATAAAAAAATAACATTATGGTAAAAAAATTTAAGTTTATGTTTACGTAACGTTTTTTTTAATAATTAAATATAATAAAAAATTTTATTTAAATTATAATTAAAATATAAATATTAGACAAAATTGCATACGTTGCTCTGATTGGATTGTAAAGTAAGTAACGAAAGCATTTGTGTTATGGAAATCGGAAACTATGAAATAAAATATATGAAAGCATTGATGCGGCGACTGGTGAGGCGAAAGATATGTGTCAGGATCATTACAAGTGAAAGGCTGTTGTCCCTGCCTACCTCTTTTTTTATTATACCAAGTGTGATAACTGGAACAGATGTGTATGGATAATTGGGACAATTGCTTCAGAGTATCAAGCACAAATCCGATCGTGCATGGAGTACTGCTGCCGCCTTTGTGATGGCTCTGCTATAAATCAACTGGCCACTTTGGATTCAATTGACAATTGTGCCAAGAGGCTTATAGGTGACTCGGAATCAGTGGAGGCGAAGCTGCAGAGCCTTGAACACCGCCGTATAGTTGCCTGCTTATCGGTATTTTACAGTATGTCACGGAGAATGTGCGATGGAATTACACGATTTAATTGCACCTTCCCCTTTCCATCACCGGAAGGCTAGGCGTATGTTGTGGATATTCCAAAGATTCACACAAAGCGTTACGCTGCCTCATTTATATGGCGAACGGCTATGGAGTGGAATTCCCTGCCTGCAGACTTGTTCCCTGAACGTTATGACTTGGGCCTTTTCAAGGCGATTGTGAATAGGCATTATTTGTGTGTGCATGCTCCATCGTCGAGTTCATCGTCACTTTCCATCAAGTGAGATAGAGTTCAAATGCGCACTTTTATTTTATAAAAATAAAAAGATAAACAGTGATCATAAGGGGCCGTTATTGGGAAAAAGGCGAATTATTCGTCTTATATATAAAAATAATTCGTCTTCCGATAACCTTATAGTAAAATGTGTCGAGTTTATGATGAACTTAAGGAAGGTAATGCTCATCTCGATATTTTTAATTCGAAAATTAATTTATACAAGACGTAATTACGTGTATCGTTTTGAATTTGGAGATTAATTTCACACTAAAATAAAAGATCGGAGTCAATTTACCTAAAGTATGTACATGTTCTTAGTATGGACCATTTCGTCACCAATGCGTATAAAATTTCTTTTATTTTTATTTTTTATTTTCTAAACATTTCAAAATATAGTTTGACTCAAGATTATCATTTATATGGCAAGAGTATTTAAATACGTAAATACATATAGAAATACACCTACAATAATATTTTTTAAGACAATAATTTGTAGCAAATACATAATAGGAAATAATAATTTGTCGCCAATGCACTCAAATTTTAAGAAATAATATGCATATTCAAATGCAATCAATTCCTGGAAGTCCCGAGATTTATTAAAGGGAATGTCCACATAATTCTTTAGCTTAGCTAAATTAATTCCCTCAATTTCAATCACTGGTGATACGACACACCTGTCCATAACAGTTGCAGTGCCACTCAGAGCTTTAAACCACAAAAATGTGATGTGCACTGCCACCGCACCCGTCACCCTGAGACATAAGTTATAATAATAATAATAACGCACACACTCAACATAGCCCGCACTAGGGAAACCCTGTGTCGCGGGTGCCATGGACACACACATAGACCACCACAAATTGCACCCAAACTCACGAGATAAATAAACGTAGGCCATATAAATGCTTCTCCCGGCCTGGGAATCGAACCTAGGACCTCTGCGTGGCAGTCCGCGGCATGTAACCGCTCGGCCAGAGCGGAGGCAGTTGACAGTTCCATTTGTCTGTAATTTCATCAACAGCCATACCTTTCAAAACTGAAACTCAATAATTTAAAACACTAATATGATATTGTGTTTATTTACAGATACTAATAAGGAGTAAGTATCCGGTGACTATAATTATGATGAAAACAAATTTGTTGAGACTTCTTTTTAGTAAGAAAATAAATTATTCGGAATGTTACATGGCTAACGGCTACGGAGTGGAATTCCTTGCCGGCAGACAATTTCCGAACGCCATAACTTGGACCTTTTGAAGAGTGAATAGGCTATATTTAGGTGCGCATGCTCCATTGTCAATCTCATCGTCACTTTCCATCAGGTGAGACGGACGTCAAATGCGCACTTATATATAAATAGAGGTTTCAGTTGCAGACGGCAACATGTTTGCTCAGGCACCTCGTGACAAAACATGTTAATCATTTAGTGGCCAAAGCATATATTTATATAAATTGCGATAAAAAGTATATCACGAATGTTTGCAATACTGTTTGCAACATCGTGATTTTGTATTACAAGGCAGTAGTAAAAAACACAGGGTGAATGGTATTGATATTGGCCATAATTGGTTGATAACTTTACCATCTCAGTCAGGATCAGGGCCCATAGTCGCAGTTGACACACACTTACCTTTTATGATTCAAATGAAAATTAAATTTAAAATTAGGAGTTAAGAATGTTGAAAATTGTTAAAAAATTGTTTGTTGAAAAAATGTGGAAATTGAAAAATTAAACAATAAATTATGTATAACTTAAAAATGTTAAATGTGCATTTATAGCTATGGACGAGCGGTGCCTCCTGACACAGGCTTGTTAAGCTTAAAAGGAGGTACCATCCACTGTTAATGTAAAGTTAATTGTATTACTGAAATAAACATTTTATTTATTTATTTTTTATTACTTATTTGACAGTAATTGTTTCGGACGGATGTGGGACGGAGAACGGCAGTAGATCTGCTATAGAGCGCCCGAAACGTAGGTTTGTTTGAAAAAACAAATACACGCGTTTCTGATCCGAAACAAATAGTTTGTTTATAAAAATAGTAGTCCTAAATTGAGTTACTTGAAACGTCTTTTACAAAAATGGAAATAAATACACCACACCTAAAACATTAACTAAACAATTGATCAACGTTATCTTGATCTCAAATCCTCAACATTGAAACGTGTCTGGTTAATTCAGATAAGCAAGATGGATGCTTTCAGACTTCCACGAATCACTACCGAATTCTGATGAATGGATACCTTGGTAACTAACTATATGTATATAGATCAGTATAAAATGTAACGTAACACATATGAATCCTTCTTCTTGGGTTTTCTCTCCTATTGGAGTTTACACCATTAAGGCAATCCTGACTTAATTGCTACCGCTGTAAAAAGCGTGAAGGTACTGCAGCCGAACAATGAACTCAAATTTTTTAACCGACTCGTCGGCTGATTGGTGACCGAGGATGGGCAAAAGAAGCGTCGTGAGCCCAGACATAATACGCGTCCCAGCGCGACAGTGGATGCGGTTAGCACAGGACCATGCTGGATGGAACAAACGTCGAGAGGCCTATATCCAGCAATGAGTGAATTCAAGCTGTGGGTAACGATGAACCAGGAAGAAATAATATAAATAGATAAATATTAGACAGCATCACATATGCCCAAAGAAAGTAACTAAAGCACTTGTGTTACCACGAAAACCCAAGCCCAAAACAAAATAGAAAAGTTAGTTTTTATCATTGACCTGTGAAAACCGGTATACAAACCACTCGACTACGGAGATAGTCGAATGCCGCCGTCTACCGACGATTTTGTCCTGAATGATAAAGCTGGAGCAATTTGTACTTATCGTTCCTCAAAAAATGGTCGAAATACATCTTTCCTGTGCTTAATGGTGTTCTTGAGCTCCTTCTTTTTCTTAAGTTTATTCAGTACTTCTACATTTCATGTGGTGTAATATAAAATATCATGGTTGTAAAACATCCTGACAATCAATCACTTAATTACAATTATTAAAGTGACATTTCTAGTCAGCTGCTGGTAGCTGTAACGGTACCTGGCTGAGTGAAGAAATACATTTCTCACAGATGCACAAAGGAGTTATTTCTGAGCAAAAACCGATCAAAAGTCTATTTCAAAAATTGTACAAAGTATGCATCGTTAAAGCTTAAAAACCGTTGCACCACTTAACAGGAATTTTGGCAATGCCCTACCCTTTCTGCGCCCGAGGCAGTAGTCAGAACACTGTCAATGCGTATATCGCTTGTCTTTTTTCTCGGCGCTCCTGTTTAAACGTGATCTTTCAGCCCATGACTGAATGTCCTGAAACGGTCGAAGATGTGACCTTGTTACAACTAGGATGCATTTGTAAACCGATCACGCAATGACATTCTCAAGATACGGTGATGAACACCTAACTCGAATCAATATTATTATTAGTACGTCAACTGAAACGTTAAATTGATCTAGGAACTATATTTTTCATTGTCAAAAAAAAAAAAAAAATATCAAAATATAAGTGCGCATTTGCCTTCCATCTCACCTGACGGAAAGTGACGATGAAGACGACGATGGATCATGCATACCTAATAATGCCTGTTCACTCTCGCCTTGAAAAGGTCCTAGTTATGACGTTCAAGGAACAAGTCTGCAGGCAGGGAATTCCACTCCATAGCCGTTCGCCATACAAATGTGGAAGCAAAACGCTTCTTACGAATTCTGGAATACCAACATAGTGGTGGAACCCCAGCCTACGCCTGGTGCTCCGATGATGAAAACTCATTCACACACTCTCAGTGATATATCCTGTAGATATCCTGTTTACCGATAAGGAAGTAACTTTACGGCGGTTTTCAAGGCTCTGCAACTTCGCCTCTACTAATTCTGAGTCAAGTATAAGCCTCTTGCCACGCTCATCTTATAATATTTTGTTATCCTTAATAGCATACATGAACGTTTCTTGTATGCTGAAGAAAAAGGCTATCATCGTTATCACCAGCCACAATCCACTACTAGACATAGGCTTCTCCCAATCCGCGCCGTTGATCGTGACTTCATTTGGCCAAAAGACGTTCTACCTTTGCCGTGCCGTGGTGTCAATTCAAGAATTCGCTTCCCCATCGGTTATCGATTCTTCGATAGACATGGACAGCACATAGCCACTTCAGCTTAGGAATGCACGATTTTTTGCTTTGAATCGATTGTTTTGGATCGTATTGGATCATATGCCTCTGATTCGATCTCATAAAAAGCAATTTTATTTCAAAATTAATTTCGTTAAAAAAAATACTTTGATATTCTTTTTGGCTTCAGTCAGTTACGACTTTAATTTAAAGTGATAAAAGCCAGTGAGAACAGTGTTCAGATGGCACAGAAGTAGCGACTATTGCCAAATATTATTTGGACTTATTGTGCTTAGTTGTTCCCATATTGCTTTTCTTGCAGGCCAATATGAAATAGGAGTTCAGAAAGAGACTGTTTTGTTTAAATTATAAATACGATCTGGATGATTCGATTAGCCTTAATGTTGAATCGATTTACTTAAAAATTTCATTGAAATGAATCGATGCAAAAAATCGTTAGATCGTATACACTCTAATCGAACTTCATAAAAATCGAATTGTAATGTGCGTCCCTACTTCAGCTTGCTTATACTAACAGCTATGTCGACGACCTTGGTTCTCTGTCGGATAACCTCATTTCGTATCTAGTCCCTCACCGAAATCTTATATACACTTGATAACTTTGAAATTATTTCAAAGAGAAAAGTACCAACAAACAGTTCGATTGTACGTTTCTGGAGCAACACTTAATTGCTTTCTATACCAATCAATCGCCGCTGTTTTCGAAAACAAAACACGTTCGAGGTTGATTGATTCCTTCACAAGTGGAACGAAAGGAAAACGCCTAACAAGAGGTTAAAAGTATTATTTAAAAAAAAACAAATGACTGCTCTAATTCTCTTACCGTTTCATTTTGCAGTACGCCCCAGTTCATGTTTGTAATAACATTTTGTATCGAAGTAAGTGTGTTTATATTGTAACTGTTTAAAAGCTTTTAAATAGCTACTTAGCCTTTAATCTTCTCCTTATAAGATGTATTGTTGTTCTGTTCTACTTCCAATACAAAGCATTAAATCTGTTTCAACCACACTAGCATAGCAATAAATGCTATCGTATAGTCTGTCCCTCCGTACTATTTGTAAAGCCAGAGTAAAAATACTTATCCTGTAAGTCCCACTGCCGGGCAAAGGCCTCTTTCACAATGAGAGGGCTTCGGTTATAGTTCCCACACGGGTCTCGGATTGAAAACTTCACACACATAATTAAATTGCTTAGCAGATATGTGCAGGTTTCCTCGCAATGTTTTTATTCACCGAAAAGCTCCTGGTAAATTTGAAATTTAATTTCGCACATTAATTCGAAAAAACCCAGAGGTCTCAAGTCACTCATGCTCAAATTCGAACCCACGCCCCTCTGCCAGAGAGGCGGTAGGTCCAAACCATTATGCAACCACGGCTTTTTTTCAGCAGCTTTTTTTAGCAGAGTAATAAGCTAAAAGTAAGTAAAATAATGACTTTCTTAAAGTTTTTATACACTCCATATCGTGTTAACTTCTTATTGTAAATAATTTTCGATGTCTTTTTTGTTTACAAAAAAACAATACATATTACAAAAAAGAATTATAGAATTACAACTCAAATTTGGAACAACCATTCCAAGCTATGGAATATCGATAACCGATAGGTTCAAAGCGGCCGCCCGATTGGCTAATCAGCGGAACCTGTTGCTATGGCCCACATGCGCCCGCGCAGGTGCGGCGCCGCGCCGTCTGCGACACTGTAGAGCTTTCCAGATGGACGTCTGATGCAATCGCTATTATGAAACCTTTGTTTTTGTTTGTTAAATGGAAAATCCCTTTAACATGTAGGTATACTTCGAGAAAAGCTTATAAAATTCCAGTTTAAATGGTGAATTATGTATAATATGTGTTTTTCTTTTTAAGTAGGATAGTATGGAGAAATTAAAATGCATAAGCGATAAGGAAAACAGTGTTAGGATTATTTTATGGAAATAATACTAGTAAAAATTTATAAAACAAAGTTTCACGTTCGCATCGTTGTATGAAAGAAAAGTAAAAATCTGGATAACAGTTCTGCCCTAATTGTTATAAACAACGCATTTGCATTCTGGTAACTTTCGAGATATTAACACCTAAAGTTGTATTGTCAGTTGAAAAAATGTCAATCACGCTGATTTCGCTTAACAATAAAACTGATACTAAATAAGATATAAAAAACTGCTTATTGTCGTCTTAGAGTGAATACCTCGTATGTAATTTCTATGAAATTTTTCAGGACGAAGATAAAAATGTGGTGTAAAATATAGTAAACGCAATAATGTTTATAGAAGCATTTTAATTAGTTAAATTATACCTCTTTTAGATACTATATTTCTTTAATAATAAATTTGAAAATGAAGCTTTTCTTCAATAAAAATCAGTATTTAGAAATGAACTATGTGAAAAAGCGTTTACGAGATTTTCACTTTAAGACGACGTTATAGGGGATTGTAGGTAGTTTCACTGATTCTAGATATAAATCTAAATAACATAACATAACGTTAATAACTCAATTTCACCATAAATATCGATTTCGTAATTTATGATAAGGAGGGCAGAGTTTTCATGCTGTTTGATCATCGAGTGTATAACCAGAATAGACCCATCCATCCCTGGCAACTCTTCAGGCAAATGGGCCTTATATAACTTTTATATATCATCTCTCGTTTGCGCTGAAATCACAAATTAGAAAGCTGAAATAGTACAGCGCCAACAATTGACCTGTGTGTACATCTTCATATTTTCCAAAAATATTATGTATTTATTGTAATAAAGATGATATCTCTAACAATGGGGGGCTGTTCCATTCGGTGGTGTAGGAAAAACAGCAAAACATTTAATTACAAAACAAACGAAATCACATTTCATCGGTAATTAAATATTAAATATGTACCTAATTTTACAGTTTTCGTCCATTATAGCAAAGCTCAAGTTAAACTGATCTATTTGATGTGAAACAATGACGACACCCGGCAATTGTTTTCAATTCGGGCTGGCCAATCGGAGCGCAGTTGACACCGTAATGAATTTGGCAGAGTAATTTTCTAACAAATTAAAATATATTTTGTATCTATTTCTGGTTATATACTCGATGTGTTTGATATATAAAATAGTCTTAACAATCTTTACCGCGCTTTATTTCGACGAGACAAATAAGTAAAAAAACTACCATTTTAGTATAACAGAGACAGTGCTATGTACAGTCAAGAACGCGTCAAGCTTGACACCAATCCGGGGACCGTGGACTTAATGTCAAAATTACGTCACTTTGTACTTTGGGCCGTTCTTATAGGAAGCGGCATAGAGTTGGATTTAACTCTTAAGTGTAAAGCTTATTGTAAAGCTTGACGTGTACTTGACCCTGTACACACAGTCTTGTAATGTTGAATCATAATCACATTTTTTTGTTTTATTATTAATACAATAATCCGGCTGGATTCAAAAACTAGTGCTGTCAGCAAATCGTGCCTGAAGACTGAAGGCGCTGAATTGAATCCAACCGGATTGAACGAATTTTTCTTAGTCTTCGATCTTTGTATTTATAATTATAACAAACTAGTGAAGTAATTTCACAAAAAATAAATTGACATCATTACCATGATGTAAATCACCGTAATATTCAATTATACTCGTATCAATATTTAGTAGCAGTAGAGGTCCTTATAAAAGAGTTGTATCCAGGGTAGCACTGCCACTTTAACTATTTCTGCCGGCAAGCAGTAGTGTCAGCATTACTGTATTCCGGTTTTGAAGGGTGGTTTTGGCTGGTGAAATTACAGGAACATGGGACCTGTCAACTTATGTCTCAGCGTGTCGGGCGTAGTCGCAGTGCCCCTCAGATCTTTGCGATTTAAAGTTCTGAGTGGCACTGCAACTGTTATGGACAGGCGTGTAGCTTACCATCAAGCGCACGACTTGTTTGTCCCGCCATTTGATATAATTAAAAAAAATTCATATCATCCGAAACATCGGTTTGTTTGAAAAAACAAATATACGCGATTTAAATCCGGAAAAATAGTTTCGTTTCCTATGTAATAAGTAATCGCGAAAACCTAAGAACTCGATAAATAATATCATATTTTTTGTATTTTTATTTTTTTTCAAGTGTCATATAAAATCAATTATTTTTTTTATTTACCTTTTATTTGTTCTAAAAGATTATGCTCACTTATGCAGTGTGGGTAGTTACTTATGCAGTGTGTGTCGTTATTTCAACTAATATTTACTTTGAAAGTAAATCGCAAGCAAAACCGGAGTTATCGGGTAGTTTAAACATTTACACTCGTGTAGTTACGCAACGTGTTGTTTGATGTCACAACGCTTTACGGCATTTTCCTGTTCAGGTTTATGGATGTAGTGTAGACATCCTCGTAATATGTACACTGTAAGTGTTTTACAACACTGGGGGCTACAATGAAATTCTTCGTTCTGTGTATTGCGAATCCAATGTGTTGTACCCAATGTACTATGCTTCTATAGCATTCATTCACACATCATATTACTTACAGAGAGTCTGCGATGGAATTGCATGATTTAATTCCGCCTAGGATGCACGGAACGAGCCTCCCCACGTTCTTTTCCTGTGAGTCTGGCACATTCTATTGCCCATTTGTTTATGTACTTGAGTAGATGTAAACAATAATGATACATCTTTTTATTGAAACATAGGCTTTGCAAATCAATAGGCATAAAAATAGGCATGCAATTTCATATGAAGCTAAGTATTCGTATTTTGTATTTGAAGGTAAGTAAAAATCATTTTATAAATGTATATTTCATTAAATAGACATCTCAAGATTGTTTACATTTAGTTAAGCTCCTAACGCTGATTAGCAAATTTCTTTGAAAAATTGTCATTGTCGTCACACGTAAACCTGCACACAAACCTGTTGCATTGCAGATGTTGACCACCTCTGCAAGTGTCGTTTGCGAGCACTAATTATAGGCAAAATACGTACATGGTGCGTGCATTGAGACTTTATAACAATGCGACAGTAAATCATTCTGAATTTGATTTATTACGTTCACGCATAGACACAGTTAGGAGAGAAATTACCAAACGTCACTTTGACACATCACGTGATTGGCGATGAATACACTGATTTGGTCGTTTAATTGTCTATTATTTTCTTAGAGGATGGAAAAAAAATAAAGGGATTATTTTAAAGTTGTCACCAAATTTGACACTCGTCATCGTGGTGAGAATAGGGATGTGACCTAAAAGGCCAAATCGTGCAATTCAATTAAAAGCAATTCATTTACAGAGTTCCTTGCAATTATGTGGAAATTCCTCTTATTTTCGTAAAATTGTCCCACATCCCGATGAATTGTATCCAATTCCTTTAATTTTAATTTTATAATACTCATAAATGGTTTATTGTGGGAAGTATGGAAGTATTTTCATTAATAAAACAACTACACACATCAAAAGTGTCTAGGGATCAAGTACGTTTAAGAGTATTGCTGCAATTAGGGTTAATTATATTAACTTTTTTGTATCACTATTGATACTTTTTAGTGAGTTTTAACATTTAAATAAGGAATATTGTTTAAAATTCGATAATAAGAAGAAAATCGATTGTCAATGTGGTTTTGTATAAAAATGAGTTATAGCGTTTTGACAAAATAATTACAATATCTACATCGGAACCGAAACAATTTACATTATTATGGAGAGACGACATCATTTAACCCGAGAAGTGATGATGCGAGCCGTCGGAATGTTGGAAGCTGGTTCCAGGCAACGTGCTGTGGCTTTCACTCTTAACACTACACAGAGCGTCATAAGTCGCCTCTGGACGCGCTATCGCATGACGGGCAGCGTGGCCGAGCGACATGGAGGACGATCTCGCATCACGACTCGCAGACAGGACCGGTATATCCAAAATACTGCTCGACGGAATCGTACCATGACCGCCATGATGTTGGTTACGAGGCTCCACAGCTCCTCAGGCTTGCTAATAAGCGATCAAACAATCCGAAATCGTTTACGTGAAGTGGGTCTGCGATCCCCAAGGCCGCTCAGAGTTCCACCTATTGCACCCTGCAATCGCAGGACCCGTTTACGATGGGCTCGCGAACACAGAAACTGTGAGGAAGAAGACTGGCGCTATGTGTGCTTTTCGGATGAATCCCGCTTCGGTATGAGACCGGATACAAGACGTACTCGAGTTTGGAGAACATCTGGACGTTATGAACGTTTGAGATATTGTCAGGAAGTTCATCCATATGGTGGGGGAACAATAATGATATGGGCCGTTATTTGGATCGGCGGAAGAACCGATCTCATTTGGATCAGGGGTAACCTCAATGCTCAAGTTTACGCAGAGAGGATTGTTTCAGATGTTATCATCCCTTTGCGAGGCCAGTTGGGTGATTCATTTCAACGTGTGTGCGTTGTCATGCATTAGCATGACAACGCACGTCCACACACGGCTAGAGTCGTAACACGCATTCTTGCCGAAGCTCGTATCAACGTTCTGCCGTGGCTTGCTCAATTGCCAGACCTCAATCCAATTGAGCGCGCATGGGATATGCTTCAAAGAAGAGCTGTGCCGAGTATGCATACCGTACATACTCTACAACAATATTTTGACTTGTTACAAAACACATGGGCGGCCATTCCTCAAAGTGATTTTGATGAACTCATCCTAAGCATGCCAAATCGCTGTAATTGTGTGATTCGTGTTAATGGTGGAAATACAGATTATTAATCTTAAATTTTCTTATCTTTACAATAAAAATGAGCAAAATCATCATTTTCGCCATTTTTTTGTCATTTAATTGACGCCGTTAATTTGAGTTTTTTCCCACAATTTGCAAAAACATCAATTTTAGTTTATTTTAATTAAATATAGGGGTAAGCGGTTAAATAAAACATAAGCATTAAAGTAAGAAGTCGTCCTGGAAGACTGGATTTGGTAAATATTGCTTAAATAATTTTTATTTCAAAAATATTCACTTGATCCCAAGACACTTTTGATGTGTGTACATAAGTCAATATTTTTTCCGAGAAATCGAAGTGAGTCGGTGAAATTCGGCGATTAATTGCTTCAACACTATTATTTTTAAAAAAATATTTTGAGGACGTAACTGTTTTCAGGACGTTTTGAAGTAACTCAAAATTGCATTTTATTTTGCAAATTCGTATTTCAAATATATTTTGTCATATTATATAATGTTTCAACAAAAATTGATGTATTTTTTAAACTCAATTATGCTAGGAAATGAAACTATTGTTCCGGATTTAAATTATTAATTAAATTAATAAAATAAAAATTAATAAAATATTATATAAAATATTTGTTTTTCAAACCGACGTTTCGGGCCCTTTACAGGTCCCATGGTCACGGTTGACTATCATGTGTATGTCTACCGTGATCATGGAACCTGTAAAGGGCCCGAAACGTCGGTTTGTTCGAAAAAATAAATATACACGATTTAAATCCGGAAAAATAGTTTCATTTCCTATGTGTAAATATCGCGAAAAGCTAAGAACTCAATTATGCTAATTATTGTTTGTTTATTGTTCCGTTGATCGCATTCAAAGTTATATACTATCGCCTTCTTTAGCTGTCAAATTTGCCCTGTTATTTGGTGACGACTACAGAATTTTAACTTTATTTATTTTTAATTTAGAGACTGTGTTCTTTGTTTTCTATTATAATGTCGTTTTGGCTTGCTAAGCACTTTATATTGTTTTATGTTGGTGGAAATCGTAAATGGCATTGGATTACTCATGTTTAAGTATACTATAATTGTATTATTTGTCCGTGAATTTTCCTAAAATGTATAAATAAATAAATAATCAATAAATGCTTTCACCACGATGGCTAGCATGATATTGTAGTGTGTGTATAGTAGAAATAGAGCTCCTTGTGAAAGAGTTCGTCCAGGGTAGTACGCAATCGATATGATAAGAAGAAGAAGAAAAATTCCGCTTTCCCTTTTCATCGACGTGGGACTAGACGTAGGCTTGAATTCCACCCGTATGTTGTGGATATTCCAAACATGCGCACCAAGCGTTACGCTTCCACATTTATATGACAAACGGCTATGAAGGAGAATTCCCTGCCTGCAACTTATACACTGAATGCTATAATTCGGGACTTTTCACGGAGAGAGTGAATAGGTGAATAGGTGTGCATGTTCCATCGCTGACCTCATTGTCACTTTCGGTCAGGTGAGATGGAGGTCAAATGTGCACTTATGTTTTATAAAAATATTTTTATATAAAATGTATATATGTACATATGCCAGCACATCAAGCTACACATTGACGTATCTTGTTCCGTTGCATTGGAGGCGATTTTCGAACAAAAATGTGTAGTCTAATGTACCGTTGTCCGTACTTGCGTAATATAAAATTGTATCTAGTGGATATTTAGAGTAAACAATAATTATATGTAATATTAAAAACAGTTTATTTGTAAGTTGACAATTACTTTTATTCTTACTCCTATGTATAAATTTTGAGTAACAGAAATACCTCCTTGTGAAAGAGTTCGTCCCGGGAAGTACTGCTACTTTACCTATTTCGGCCACCAAGCAGTAATTTAAGCATTACTGCGTTCTGGTTTCGAAAGGTAAATAAATAAATAAAAATTTAAAAAAAATTAAATAATGAAAAATATACTATCATATACATACATATACACTCATGGACATATTTAGAGGAACGCTAAAACGGTTGAATTGTAATAACAATGTTCATATGAACCGCTAGACACGTACACCAGAGCATTTAATTTAAAAAAAGAATAACTTGTCTTTTAATTCCGATTGTGTAATTTGGCCATTGTGATTTACAGTATAGTGGTTACGAATAATAATAATAATAATAATAATAACGTTTATTGCAAAACATGTTGTTACATAATAGTTCTTAAAGTAGTTTACAGTATCAAACATGTACCCTGCAAGGGCATAGCAATGTCAATTTTTTAAATACACATTTTGATTACCATTAATTAAAATATCATTATAATGAAAATTAAATCTAAACAAAATATTTTCTGAAAAGTCAATGAATTAATTGAAAAATGAATGTCAAATTGAAGTCTAAAGTATTTCAAAAAAATTAATCGTCAAAGTATTCTAGAATTACATAATAATAGTCATAACATTTGTCATTTTATTAAATTACATAATTATGTCATATTTTTTATAAATATAATTAACATATCAAAATTCCTTTTTTATGACGTTATGAACTATTTTCCTTGTCATTAAAAAAATCTTGCAATGAATAGTAGCATTTTTGAGACAGATGTTTACTAAGTTGATTTTTAAACATTTTTACGCTATTTATCAGTTTTAAAAAGTGAGGGAGTGCGTTATAAATTTTAATTGACATCGAATATGGCCCCAAGTTGACCATTTGTAATTTTGAAACTGTTGTTGCTAGTCTGCATTTGGGTCTTAATTTTACTGAACGACAATGTAGAGGATATGCATTCAAATTATTCTTGACAATAATACACATTTGTAAAATATATATACATGGCAAAGTCAAGATATTATATTTAATGAAATACGATTGACAGCTTGTAAACGAGTCTATATTAGCGAGTATGCGGATACATTTCTTCTGTAACACAAAAACTTTTTTTGCGTCAGTGCTGTTGCCCCACAATGCAACGCCATAGCTAAGCCAGGCATAAGCATACGCGTAGTAAGCGCTAGTTGCTGTCCTAAGGTCAGTAGATTTTTTGAGCTCGTTAAGAGCATATGTGAAACTAGACAGTTTACCAACAACTTTATTCACATGATCCTTCCAATTTAAATTTATGTCGATATTTATTCCTAGGAGGCAAAAGGAGTTTACAGAATCAAGCGCGATGTTGTTAAATTTATAAATTAAATTTATAGGGCGTTTTTGATAAGGTCTAAACTGCATTAATTTAGTTTTGTTAAAATTAACTTCTAGATTATGGTCATTAAGCCAGCTTGTCATTAATTTCAAATTTAAATTCAAAAGTTCGTGAAGTTGTGTAATATTGGAGCAAGGCAGAATCATCGAAATGTCATCGGCGAAGAGAATGCAAGGAATATTCAATTGATTAGGCAAGTCATTGATATAAATTAAAAATAACAAGGATACAAGTAGTCATTTTTTATGAAAAATAGTGACAAACATGACATTAATGTGAGGAATAAAAATAAACTAGCTGTTCTTGATAGTAGTCATAGCAAAGTCACAAAGTCATTTAGGGGGCAATGTGTACACTTCTATAATAAAATTCCGGTTGATATTAAAAAAAGGTTATTTATTGTACAGCTTCCGCGTACTAGATGACAAAAATCTAAGGTAGTGAACCCGTTTAGCTCTTGCGAGTAGTCTTGATCTATGAAGTTAATATATAATAATAAAAATAAAGTATATAAATAAATATTGTAAATGTTAAATGTGTACAAATGTATAGTTACAAACAGCAACCCCTAGGGTTTCTTGTTCATTTTTCTTAGGGGAATTTGCCTTACGAATAAGCAGTACATTTTAATCAGTATGGCGATTACAAGTGTAATTTGCTTACCTATGAAATAAATAATATTTTGACTTTATTGACAAAGGGCACCGGAGCCCCACGGGCCAAGACTTTCCACTACAATAGGTAAACGGAGCCGATGTCCTGGTACTTATTGTTTTTTATTCTGTCCGCCAGCTCAGCTGCGGAGCCAGCCCTCTGCTGGTATCTAAAAATCATAAGTATTAATTTTTCTGTTATGCAAACACCAACCTGACTACGTGACGTGCGTCGGTCATACGTAGGTAAACAAAAATATCAAAGTATTCACCGTACGCGTGTTATTTGGCGTTTTTTCTGCGTTTAAGCACTTTTAACGAAAAACCAAAATCCTCGCAAGTGACAAGTGCACATTGACAACTTGCACATTTACCTACCAATAACGTCACGAGAGACTTCTGAGATGGCATACAATACTGTTAGCCTAATAATTTTTAAAAATTACAATTTTTTAAACCTTTATTTAAATATTCTTTTGTTGTTGTGTATATCCTGTGGTTAATTTTAAGTACTTCCTTTTACTTTAGCTTTCATAGATAACTAAAACACCATATGTCTCAATTATTAATACAAAGATCGTACAGTAAGAAAAATTCCTTCAATTCGAACCAACGCCTTCAACATATCCCTGACGCTCTCCCAACTGTGCTACAGAATGAACCAGGACTTTACGAACTTCTTTGTGCTTGTTGCAGATCTTTGTTTCCGGTTTCAACGACTTTTTGCCGTAACGCCATGTGTGAGAAATCTACGAAAGTTTTTCGTCACTCAGCCAGATTCCTTTGAAAAAGTCGCAAACTACTAATGTGCCGTAACCAGGATCACGGCAATAAAATAGGATACTTCGGTCCACAAAAATGTATTCCATACTTAAATGGTAAAGAAAGGCTGTAACAAGAAAAAGTATATAAAAAAAAAGGTACAACGGTACAAAACACTTCCTACTTAAATACTAAACGTGCGATAGGCTTACCCCGAAAGGGTCGAGTTATACAGAATTACAGATAGGTATTAACATTAAAATTGGCACATGATCTAGGTTCAGAACTCGTAAAAGGATCAAAATTAGACGCAATTAAAAATTACAGCCGAACTGATCGCTACAGCGATTGAGCAGGGAGTGTGACGGAACGAAACAAAATGAGAATAGTGAGGCAAAGGAATTAAAGAACGATTCAAAATTTGGAAACAAGCGGCCAGGAACCAGAGAATAGGTGATAAAAAGGTGGGATGTCGGTGTAAGGAGGTCCCATCGTCACACCTTTACAGCTACTGACTAGAGATGTCGCTTCAATAATTATAATATTAAGTTTATTGAATATCACGATGTTATACTACCATGATACTGAATTATTTTTGTGTAAAATTACTCCACAAGTTTGTCATAATTATTGTTTCAAAAATTCAAGTACCGTGCTGATGGTCTCTCAACTGAGCTACATTAATAATTATAACAAATTTATGGAATAATTTCACAAAAAAATTATTGAATATCATGGTAGTAAAATATCTTGATATTCAATAAACTTAATATTACTTTCTTTTACTTTAGCTTTTATAAATAACTAAGGAACGCTATGTCTCAAATCAACAAATGCCCGTTCAAATTCCTCCGTTCATAATCCACAGAACCATCATCGGCACCCACGCCACTCAAGCATGAAGAGTCGATCAAGGAGTTGCCTCATTGCGTTTCCACAATAGCTAATAAGTCAAGAAGATATCGAACAATCGTGGCGTAGGTAATGATATTACTCAGCTATTGCAGAGCCGGAACGTAAATAATATTATGGTAAATTAAATTTTTTAAATTTCATAATGCCATTAAAAATATACTCCCGAACACATAATTCGAGCCACCTCGAGTTTTTGCCTTAAAGGGCTAGAATACAAAAATAGTGTTATCATCAAAGAAAAAGGTTTCCCCCGGTTTCGCAAGTCCAAATTCCCAACAAGGACTTATGGAAAAGACTTTTAATATACTAGTTTCAAAATTGCGTAGGATAGTTCTTGATCAAGCGCAAATTGTTTAAGCTTAGGGCATTTAATACTGATGCGAGGTGGCTCGAATTATGTGTCCGGGAGTGTATTATTAAGTTTTACACGTATTCGAGTTCGGCTGCGGAGGCTAATATAATACAAAATAATATTTATAATTAATTGTAATATTATAGATGATCAAACGAACTTCTTGAAGTGAAGTTCGATCACTATTATGTGAGTCGCTTCATTCCAAGGTATAATATTTAACCAGTCAGGGTCCTTAACTTGCTAGGCAACACCGCACAGATTTTAGAGAAAAAAAAATGTTTTGACGTTGACACTCCCTACCAGGCATCAACCGCCACTTTCTATCCTCATTCCTTTTAGAGTGGGAAGCAAAAGTAATTTGGGAGTTTCAGAATTTTTACATCTAATATGACGATGTCAAGGGAGGGAGGGTGTTGATTATATCTTCGAATGAAGCGACTCACGTAATAGTGATCGAACTTCACTTCAAGAAGTTCGTTTGATCATCTATTATATTTTGTCGTTTCATTCTCGATATAATATTTAACCAGGTATAGTTTTAGAGTATTCAGTTTGCTTCTAGTTGATTTTATGTAAATTAAAAACCAGAGGCTTAATCGATAACTATATTTTATTTATATACAATCATATAATAATTTCGTAAATAAAGATTATTATTATTATTAATTTAGAATAGTACAATTTGCCGTTTTATTATGTTGTAAGCAAATGGTTCTTGCCAACGTGTGTTCGTCTTCAGTAAGTATTAGTCTGTTATAAAATCTAGTAAAGGATGTGACATGTCGGAGTCCAACTCGCAGCCTTGCGTATGAGCTTTATCGGCACCTCAGCCTCGCGCGCGGCCGGGGCGTGGAGGCGTACCGCGTGCTATGCGCGCCAAAAACTGCTGTGTTCTCACCCGCCGCGCCGCATCCAACACCTGCCGTACACATCGGCGCACGGTCTGACTCGTGGATAGTCTTTTGGGGAGCTCTGTGTGTACAGGAAGAGCGTTTCCTGACGACCAGTTGTCTTATTTTGTGTTACCAAAATATAATGTTTGAAAACTGCGACAAGGCAAATACTTGGATCCTCTCTAAAATATGGAAAATTTAATGGGGGCTGTACGCGACCAGGCGCAGACGTTTTGATTAAATCAGGTATTGCAATTTTAATCGGAATGTCTGATATTTGAATGTTTTTCATTTTAATCAATGCCAGTTTGTACGCGGTGTGTAAAGTGCAAGTAAAATAACATGTTTTTTCGTAAGTTTTTCAAGAGGAAATTCTGTGTTGGGAAACCACGTTGAAACTAACGAGAACTTAACTTGCGAGAACGACTTGATGATTCCAAGTATTGCTATTGTAAGGATGGGAGCTGGTGGCGATGAGTGAAACGAGCGAAGGCTGGTATAACACTGATTTATTGAGAATAGTACGGGTATACATATAGTACGCATAGGTCTACACTACACCTTCCTTGGAGGGAAAAAATAAAATAAACATAGTTGTCTTATTTTATTTCTACTCTCCGATATTTTCCTCTAAATTAAACGTATAAGCCTATAAGAATATTAAAATAGTAAAAATATAAACCTATTTTAAATTACATAGTTATCATAAGATTATACATAGTAAAATATAGGAATTGGCTCATTATTACACAATGACTTACGACTTACGAGTAACATTGGCTTACGAGTATATGGTTACAATTTATTAAATTTACAATTATTAAAACAATTATTAAAAATACTATAAAATTTATTTCAATTAAATTAAGGTATTACATATTATATATGTTACATATTATATGGTTTGGTGCGGTTTTTATGCACGATATCTTCTTTTCCATTTCTCATTATCTTTACATTACTACCTAAATCTTGCAAGATTAAAAATGGACCTAAATAAACACTATCTAATTTACCTCCAGTTTCGTTTTTTAGTAACAGATACTTACCTTTCGTATACTGAACTGGATTTATTTTACAGTCGTAGGCTAGTTTTCTCTTCACCTTACTCCCTATTAAGTTACTCCTAGCATCGTTTTGTGCGACCTGGAGTCTGTATTTGAACTCGACAGGGTAGCTGTCGTAGTTATACATAGGGTCTATTACGCCACCTGTGAAATTACTTGGTAATATGCATGACTTACCAAATACCAGCTCATGTGGTGTGTATTTTGTTTCGCCGTGAACCGTATTATTGTGCGCAAAACACCAGTAAGGAAGCCAGCTGCTCCACGATAATGGTTGTTTTTCGCAATTAATGCGCAAATACGCGCCCATTGTCTTATGCGTATTTTCTAGGGCTCCCATCGACTCGTGGTGATACGCAGTCGATGTGAGTTGGCTAATTTTCAGCAGTTCGCATACCTGCTTCATAGTACTTGAGATAAATTCTGTGCCACGATCTGTTGCTATTTCTCGCGGTATCCCGAATCGTAGTACAAAGTTTTCCACGAATGATCTAGCTACGGTGACAGCATCTTTTGACTGTATTGGGTATGCTTCCACAAACTTAGACAGTTCGCACTGTAAAGTGAGAATGTAAACATGACCGTTTGCGTCCTTAGGCAGTGGACCCACTATATCTAGGTATACTTTTTCGAACGCATAATTTGATGTCGTAGTTATTTCTAAAGGCTGTTTAATTTTTACACAATATTTCTGTTTCTGACATTGCTCACAGTTTGACACAAATTGCTTCACATCCTTCTCAATATTCTGCCAATAATAATACTTTTTGATATTGTTTGACATTCGCCTGATGCCCGCGTGGCCACTTGTGGGCAAAAGGTGAAAGTCATTCAATATGACGCGCTTGTCGTCTGTATTATCTATTCTCTGTACGCCCTTTAGTATACATATACGTAGATCTGACCAATCTGTACTTGCCTTTATTTCACTTATGAGTCCGGATATAACCTCTTCATTATTTTTATTCTTTATTATGCATATCTCTTTTATGCTTAATTGCTTACATAGATTAGCTAAATCCCTCGCCAGTACGTCTCGCGTTACTGGCGATCGAGAAAAACTATTTAAATAAATGCAATTTTTGCTTTTTACGTAAGTAAAATACTTTGACGAATTCGTCACTAGGCCTTTTCTCTTTAACTCATTAATTTTTCTATTGTCAACTAACCTCAATTCAGTTAAATTTCTCGGTTGTTTAATTATCTCCACAACTCTCGGTTGTACGGGCCTCGAGTTTAGGGGATGACTAATTTCCGGTGAATTTAACTTTTTATTATTTTCTACATCATCTGCCATTCTTCTCGCTTGCGCTCTGGTCACAACATTCAAAACATTTTCATTCAATTCTTTTAATTCTTCGGACGTGATACTAATTCTAGACAACGCGTCAGCGGCGGCATTCTTCGATCCTTTTATGTATTCAATTGTGAAACTGTACTCCTCTAGTTGCAACCTGAACTTTAGTAACCTACTGGAAGGGTCACGCATGCTAAATAAATATACTAAAGGTCGGTGATCCGTTTGAATTTTAAATTTTCGTCCGTATAAATAAGGTCGAAAATATTTGACGCTCCACACTATTGCCAAAAGCTCCTTTTCTATAGTGGGGTAATTCTTTTCGGCCTTATTTAAACCCCTACTTGCATACGCTACTGGCCTGCCATCACTGTTACATAGTACAGCCCCTATTGCGTTACCCGATGCATCCGTCTGAAGTAAAAATTCGTTTTCCTCTGTCAAATTAGGGTACTGTAGGACTGGTGCACTTGTAAGCGCGGTTTTTAATGATTGGAATGAATGCTCACATTCATCTGTCCATTGAAATGGTACGTTTTTAGAACTTAATTTATTTAGAGGACAAGCTCTCTCTGCAAAATTCTTTATAAATTTTCTATAATAATTAGCAAAGGCTACGAAGCGCTTCACGTCGTCTGTGTTTTGTGGCCTTGGGTATTCTTCAAGTACTTTAGTTTTTTCCGGATCTGGTAGTATTCCTGCTTCGGATACTAAGTGGCCTAAATAAAGAATTTCTTTTTGAAGGAATTGACATTTGGAGGGATTTAATTTTAAGTTAGTCTTTCTTAACCTAGCTAAAACGTTTAGTAAGTGTTTATTATGTTCGGCCAAATTTCTACCATAAATTACCAAGTCGTCTTGATAAACAAGGCATTGCTCGTAGTTTAAACCTGACATAGCCACCGTTATCATTCGGGAAAAAGCACTGGGACTAGTCTTTAACCCCATAGGTAGTCTGGTCATCTGATACTGATTTTTGCTTGTAGTAAACGCTGTGTATTGTCTGCTATTTTCATGCAGGTTTATCTGATAAAAACCCTGGTACAAGTCCAGGTGCGAAAAATAAACGGCGCCCGATAGCGAGTCCAGTATGTCTGTTATATTTGGCAGAGGGAACTTGTCATCCTGAATTTGGTTATTTAATTTCCTATAATCTATGACCACGCGCCATTTCTTCATGCCGGTTGTATCTACTTTTTTAGGTACTAGTAACAGTGGACTAGACCACGCACTTCTACATTCTTCTATTATGCCGTCATCTAGCATACCTTGAATTTGTCTATCGATCTCGACCTTTTGTGAGTGGGGTAACCTATATGATTTTACATAAACTGGGGTGCTATTAGGTTTTGATTCGATTGTCTGGTGATATAATGATGTTGTTGACAACTTGTCACCGGGTAGATGGAAAACATCAGGAAATTTGGCGCAAATATTTTCTATGGACTTTTGTTCCTCCTCATTTAAATAATCTAGTTTTAGCTGAGAGAATAATGATTTAACTCTATCCGAGTTTACTTCAGTTTGAGTATATTGACATATAAAATACTCATTTAATTTTGTTGTATTCAAATTGAAATAATTTAATTTAACGATTTCATTTCTAGTATTTAATATTTTTAATGGTATTAATCCATTTACGGGACGAATTATTGTATTCGCTAGATAAACCCCGTCACATAATTCCTGACTACTTATGACGTAGTCCCCTTTTAAATTGGTTTTAACATATTGGATACATTCGCAGCGTGCAGGTACAGTAAGATATGTTTCACTATTTTGTTTCGAATATTCAATTCTCAACACAACACTTTTTTCCGTGTTTGTCTGTAATTTCATAGTATTTGATTGAAAATCTAACGTCGCTCTATACTTTTTTAAAAAATCTTGGCCTAAAATTCCTTCAGTTTTACATGGTAACTTTTTGAAAATGTAGAATTTATGTTCGAAGACATCGGTGCCGTGATTCAGTTTTAGATAAACATAGCCTTCCGAAGTTACAGTTCCACCAACTCCGTTGATACATAGTCGCTCTTTATGGAATGGTATTCGTAAACTATGTATTTGATCATACTTGACGACGGAAAGCGATGCTCCGGTGTCGATTAACCACTTACATTCATATTTATTTAAAGTCAATGACACTTTGTTTAAAGAATTACACGCGCAGATATAATTAGGCTCGAAAAAAATAATTGAGCGGCTCTGTGTCCGTTTTTGGTGGCTCTGTATTGTCGGGCTCTTGGGTCATGAAATGCATACTTCTATTTGAAGAAATGCGGCGATTTCCACTGTATCGACCTCGAGATGCGTTTCCGATATAGGAATTCCTACTATTCCTCTGGTACTTACCCTGCGGAGGTCTGTAAGATTGTGACGGTCTTGATTTAGCATAATTTTGACGTCGCTGACCTTGTGTGCTCCCCATGTGACCTCTGAAAGGTCTTTTATTAAAGTTATTTTTATATGGTGATTGTTGGTACGTA
>NW_020653853.1:16267526-16292731 GCF_003589595.1 Hyposmocoma kahamanoa | reverse complement strand
TTTTTTCTGCGTTTAAGCACTTTTAACGAAAAACCAAAATCCTCGCAAGTGACAAGTGCACATTGACAACTTGCACATTTACCTACCAATAACGTCACGAGAGACTTCTGAGATGGCATACAATACTGTTAGCCTAATAATTTTTAAAAATTACAATTTTTTAAACCTTTATTTAAATATTCTTTTGTTGTTGTGTATATCCTGTGGTTAATTTTAAGTACTTCCTTTTACTTTAGCTTTCATAGATAACTAAAACACCATATGTCTCAATTATTAATACAAAGATCGTACAGTAAGAAAAATTCCTTCAATTCGAACCAACGCCTTCAACATATCCCTGACGCTCTCCCAACTGTGCTACAGAATGAACCAGGACTTTACGAACTTCTTTGTGCTTGTTGCAGATCTTTGTTTCCGGTTTCAACGACTTTTTGCCGTAACGCCATCTGTGAGAAATCTACGAAAGTTTTTCGTCACTCAGCCAGATTCCTTTGAAAAAGTCGCAAACTACTAATGTACCGTAACCAGGATCACGGCAATAAAATAGGATACTTCGGTCCACAAAAATATATTCCATACTTAAATGGTAAAGAAAGGCTGTAACAAGAAAAAGTATATAAAAAAAAAAGGTACAACGGTACAAAACACTTCCTACTTAAATACTAAACGTGCGATAGGCTTACCCCGAAAGGGTCGAGTTATACAGAATTACAGATCGGTATTAACATTAAAATTGGCACATGATCTAGGTTCAGAACTCGTAAAAGGATCAAAATTAGACGCAATTAAAAATTACAGCGGAACTGCTCGCTACAGCGATTGAGCAGGGAGTGTGACGGAACGAAACAAAATGAGAATAGTGAGGCAAAGGAATTAAAGAACGATTCAAAATTTGAAAACAAGCGGCCAGGAACCAGAGAATAGGTGATAAAAAGGTGGGATGTCGGTGTAAGGAGATCCCATCGTCACACCTTTACAGCTACTGACTAGAGATGTCGCTTCAATAATTATAATATTAAGTTTATTGAATATCACGATGTTATACTACCATGATACTGAATTATTTTTGTATAAAATTACTCCACAGGTTTGTCATAATTATTGATTCAAAAATTCAAATACCGTGCTGATGGTCTCCCAACTGAGCTACATTAATATAAATAACAAACTTATGGAATAATTTCACAAAAAAACAATTGAATATCATGGTAGTAAAATATCTTGATATTCAATAAACTTAATATTACTTTCTTTTACTTTAGCTTTTATAAATAACTAAGGAACGCTATGCCTCAAATCAACAAATTCCTCTGTTTATAATCCACAGAACCATCATCGGCACCCACGCCACTCAAGCATGAAGAGTCGATCAAGGAGTTGCCTCATTGCGTTTCCACAATAGCTAATAAGTCAAGAAGATATCGAACTATCGTGGCGTAGGTAATGATATTACTCAGCTATTGCAGAGCCGGAACGTAAATAATATTATGGTAAAATAATTTTTTTAAATTTCATAATGCCATTAAAAATATACTCCCGGACTAAAGGGCTAGAATACAAAAATAGTGTTATCATCAAAGAAAAAGGTTTCGCAAGTCCAAATTTCCAACAAGGACTTATGGAAAAGACTTTTAATATACTAGTTTCAAAATTGCGTAGGATAGTTCTTGATCAAGCGCAAATTATTTAAGCTTAGGGCATTTAATACTGATGCGAGGTGGCTCGAATTATGTGTCCGGGAGTGTATTATTAAGTTTTACACGTATTCGAGTTCGGCTGCGGAGGCTAATATAATACAAAATAATATTTATAATTAATTGTAATATTATAGATGATCAAACGAACTTCTTGAAGTGAAGTTCGATCACTGTTATGTGAGTCGCTTCATTCCAAGGTATAATATTTAACCAGGTAGGTTCCTTAACTTGCTAGGCAACACCGCACAGTTTTTAGAAAAAAAAATGTTTTGACGTTGACACTCCCTACCAGGCATCAACCGTCATTTTCTATCCTCATTCCTTTTAGAGTAGGAAGCAAAACTTGTTTGGGAGTTTCAGAATTTTTACATCTAATATGACGATGTCAAGGGAGGGAGGGTGTTGATTATATCTTCGAATGAAGCGACTCACGTAATAGTGATCGAACTTCACTTCAAGAAGTTCGTTTGATCATCTATTATATTTTGTCGTTTCATTCTCGATATAATATTTAACCAGGTATAGTTTTAGAGTATTCAGTTTGCTTCTAGTTGATTTTATGTAAATTAAAAACCAGAGGCTTAATCGATAACTATATTTTATTTATATACAATCATATAATAATTTCGTAAATAAAGATTATTATTATTATTAATTTAGAATAGTACAATTTGCCGTTTTATTATGTTGTAAGCAAATGGTTCTTGCCAACGTGTGTTCGTCTTCAGTAAGTATTAGTCTGTTATAAAATCTAGTAAAGGATGTGAGATGTCGGAGTCCAACTCGCAGCCTTGCGTATGAGCTTTATCGGCACCGCAGCCGCGCGCGCGGCCGGCGTGGAGGCGTACCGCGTGCTTTGCGCGCCAAAAACTGCTGTGTTCTCACCCGCCGCGCCGCATCCAACACCTGCCGTACACATCGGCGCACGGTCTGACTCGTGGCTAGTCTTTGGGGGAGCTCTGTGTGTTAGGAAGAGCGTTCCCTGATGACCAGTTGTCTTATTTTGTGTTACCAAAATATAATGTTTGAAAACTGCGACAAGGCAAATACTCAGATCCTCTCTAAAATATGGAAAATTTAATGGGGGCTGTACGCGACCAAGCGCAGACGTTTTGATTAAATCAGGTATTGCAATTTTAATCGGAATATCTGATATTTGTAAGTTTTTCATTTTCATCAATGCCAATTTGTACGCGGTTGTTGGGAAACCACGTTGAAAGTAATGCGAGAACGATTTCGTGATTCCAAGTATAGCTATACTTGGGTGCACTGGGTTTCAATCTAAATGCGCTCTTAAGTAATCTTTTTATGCGGGCGTCTGAGCCTGTTTCAGACTAGAAAATAGATAAAGCGGACTGTTATTATTGTAAAATTCCCACCAGAACTTTAGGGACGCATTATATTGTCTAATTGTATTTTAAGAAAGAGAAGCTAAGGGTAAAGTCATCGCCTCTTGTGGGACTCTGCGAGAGGCGAAGGGCGCGCTGATAACGGCAGAAAGGGTAAGGCTGGTGTGCAGTCGATGAGGCCGCCTGTAATAAGATTTAATAATGATTCGCCTTTGCAGCAGGAGGAACTAAGGCTGGGAATGCCAATATGGAAAACCAAGAGTACCTACTATTTGCTTGGTTGTCAATAATTTTGCGTATGCATTTCATTAATAAAAAGAAGGGTGGGAATGCATAGAAAAAAAATTTGAATTCCGATTAAGTGTAAAGGCATCTACGGCAAATGCATCTAGTTCCTGAAACAGAGAGACAAAAATAGCGGATTTGGCATTGGTACGGGATGCAGAAAGATCAATCTCGGGTTGTCCGGAACGTCTCACAATGATCTGGAAGGTGCGAGAGGACAACTCCCACTCGGTGTCGGGATTAGTCTTCCTACATTCTATATCGGCGCGATTATCTTGTGAATTTACATAATATGCACATATGCATACAAAATTATGTTGCGCTTTTCGCACCATTGCCAAATTGGTTTACCTAAATCGTTAAGGTGGGGGTATTGGATCCCACCCTTGCGATGTATGTAACTGATCGCCTTAGTATTACGTACTCGCAACAATATAACACAATCAGATTATACTAATATAATATAAGAATACTTCAATTCTTAGTCATTGATATGGTGCTTCTTCTCAACAGCCTTCCGTCGGCCTCCTGTGCTACTCTATAAATTCTAATTTAAAACTTGAGGTTCTCATATACGATGAAGTCGAGTAAATATTGTCTGTCCACCAACTCAAATCACTTACAATTATATCTGGAAGATAAATTGTTGTTTCATAGTTACCGTCATATTTTTGAAGACTTAGAAATTTCTGAATTTCCAGTAATTTTGTATATAACCAACCGTATTTAGTGGCTGGGCAAGCTGAGATGAGGACACCAAACAATTTTTTAAAGTAAGTAGTAAATTTTTTGACGTTTTTCTAAAGGTAAACTTATACTTAAATTTCATGAATCAAAATTAAATCTTAGAAATTTACAAACTTGACATGGTTGTAACACAGACTTGCCGTAATTAACGATGAATCC
Organism: Hyposmocoma kahamanoa; assembly: GCF_003589595.1. Classification (NCBI taxonomy): domain Eukaryota; kingdom Metazoa; phylum Arthropoda; class Insecta; order Lepidoptera; family Cosmopterigidae; genus Hyposmocoma; species Hyposmocoma kahamanoa. The sequence goes on along the minus strand of NW_020653853.1, from coordinate 16,288,494 downwards.
TAAACATTGCAATAAGTTAATAGTTGCATTAACATTATTGATGCATCGTCATAATCAGCTTGCTATACAACAAATATCATCTAAATATACCACGGACTTAAATCCTTGTTGTCTCAAATGTGTTACAACTTCTTTCATGATTTTGGTAAACACTTTCGATGCTGTGGACGCGTGTCCACACGTACGGACGTATGTCAGAGCAGTAAATTCATAGGTTTCAATTTCAATCGAACCACAAGTTAAATACTGAAATCTGTGGTACTTTCGGTGTGCTTCGCATATAGACATCATAGAATACACCACTGACAATGCGAGGTATCAATTTTGAGGCAATGCGATAGTCCTCCATTTTAAAATGAGTTTTTGTTACAAATTTGTTAAAGAACGTTATGTTCAATATGACGAATACTACCGTTGCGTTTTGGGGCTAAAAAAGTACTAGAAATGTATTGATGTTTTCTAGGACAGCACTTTGTCATTGCTCCCAAGTCAATTAAGTTTTTAATTGTGATATGCAATTTTTCCTATTGTCGTCTGGCGATAAACTAATGCCAGGTTTTACAGACTGGTGTTGGTACCTGTTTACATAATGGTATTGCTGGCGAAGCTGCATATAGGTTTTGCAGGTGGCTGTAGCCTAAAACCATTAACGATCTTCTTTAGAATTGTATTAGATAGGTAATTGAGTTTTAACTACGGCGTGTATCGTTAACACTTATTAACGTATGTGGGATTTAAATTGAAATAACTCGCAGTTGATTTCTTATCGCAGTTAACTCATGGTTAACCCCAAATTAATTTTATTTTAAATATACTATATATTTTAGTTTAAATATATTTTCTTAGGATAATATAATTATTAAAATCGGCTCGTAGTCGATTTCATTATCGCGGTTAACTCACGGTTAACCCTGACGTAAATTTATTTAAAATTGACTTTACTTATTAGCACGTTGGTACTAATAATGTTTAAATTAAAATCGACTTGCAGTCGATTTCATTATCGTGATAATTCGCAGTTAACCTCGACGTAACTTTATTTTAAAAAAGTATTTGACTTATAAGCACGCAGGTATTAATACTGTTCGAATCAAAATCAACTCGCAGTCGATTTCGTTTGTGGCTAACTCGCAGTTCACCCCGACGTAATTTTATTAAAAAAATATACTTTACTAATTAGGACGTAAATACTAATACTATTTAAATTGAAATCCACTCGTAGTCGCTTTCATTATCGTGGTTAACTCGCGGTTAACCCCAACGTAAATGTATTTTTAAAAATACGTTACCTATTAGTACGTAGGTATTAATATAGTTCAAGTTAAAATCGACTCGCAGTCGATTTCGTTATCGTGGTCAACGCGCAGTTAACCTCGACGAAACATTATTTAAAAAAAAGTTCTTTACTTATTATTAATATTAGCACGTAGGAACTAGTATTGTTCAAATTAAAATCGACTCGCAATCGATTTCGTTATCGTGGTTAACTCGCAGTTAACCCCGACGTTATTTTATTTAAAAAAATCTTTACTTATTGTATAATATTAGCATGTAGGAACTAATATTGTTCAAATTAAAATCGATTCACAGTCGATTGCATTATAGTAGTTAACTCGCAGTTAACCCCAACGCAATTTTATTTAAAAAATTCTTTGCTTTTTAGCATATAAGAACTAATATTGTTCAAATTAAAATCGACTCGCAGTCGCTTTCATTATAGTTCAAAGGGTTGTAACCCTAACTAGCCGTGACCAGGTTCACGGCAATGAAACGGGAAACTTCCGGTCCACAAGATTTATTAAAAGAAATAAAATAAAACGAAAGGGCTGTAATAATAAAAAGGTAAATGTAAAAAAACACGTACTATAGTATAAAACAGTCCCTACACTTTATGATTAAGACATTTACCCCTGAATGGGCCGAGTAACTGAATTAGCTATATAGGTACATGAAGGCTGTAGACTGTTATAGATTATTACATATGCTTTAGCTTATTTAATGACGATTATAAACATAATAAAGAACCAAAAGTAGCGATTATACGCGATGGAATTTGAAACAGCTCCGACTGTTGGTGACCGCGGTAAGAAAACAAAATGAGAAAGCGAAGGAAGATGGAACAATTCAAATTTTCAATACAAGTAAAATAAAAAATTATAAGATATAAGCGGAGAGAGGCGATACAAAAAGGTGAGATGACGGTGTAAGGAGGTCACACCGTCACATAGTGGTTAACTTGCAGACAACCCCGACGTAGTTTAATTTAAAAAATATACGTCACCCATTAGCACGTAGATACTAATACTGTTCAAATTAAAATCAACTCGCAGTCGATTTCATTATCCTATTTAACTCGCGGTTAACCCCGAGGCAGTTTTATTATAAATCATGTAAAATTCAGACATTAATATATCAGTTCGGATTTTTATCCACCCATGTTCGATTTGGTTATCGGGGATAACTCGCAGTTAACCCGATGTTTTATTAGATGTAGGTTAGATTCACATTTGCGATGTATGAAAGCGACTATTTATTATAATTGCGGAAGTAGCAAGTAGTGCTATAGGATAAAAATGAATATTTTCATTACTTATGAGCGTAAGAAAAAAATTTTACCTTGATCAATGTCCGACTCGTCTGATGATATTATGATCCTATAACGCCGACGACGACTTTTATAATATTCGATTTTTTCTAAGTTTGTTCGCTTTGACATTTTAACGGAGCTGTGGAGGTGTGCTTGTTGCCACGCTCGAAAAAGGAATGACGATATAAAATGGCGGTTGATTCCTGGTAGGGAGTGTCAACGTCAAAACATTTCTTTTTCTCTAAAAACCGTGCGGTGTTGCCTAGCAAGTTAAAGTTTTGGTTAAATATTATATCGAGAATGAAGCGACGAAATAGAATAATTAATCATTTTGTGCATGTTTGTTAAAAGGAAATAAATATATATATTATTCAAATATTATTTTCCATAAACATACATACTATAATAAATAACGTTTTTTACTTTATGACAATTCGGTCTCAGATTTCATTCGCCGTCAAGCTACATTGTAGCAACTTTTCTTCATTTTCTTGCAATGTTTCGATAAACAGTTTATTTTTACATGTTTTTAGCGGCAACACGTTAGATTTTTATTATATCAAGTGACGAGACAAACGAATCGTCCGCCTGGTGGTAAGCGACACGGCTGTCCATAACAGTGTTTTAAATTAGAAAGATTTATTAGATATATTATGTAGATGTAGATTAGATATAAGTTGACAAGTCCCATGTGCCTGCCACCATTCAACAGCACTTACCCTTACCCTTTAAAACTGAAACGCAGTAATGCTCACATTACTGCAAGCAGTCTGACATCAAGGTGACAGAAATATGTAAGTAAAGTGGTACTATTTCCCTGGACGAACTCTTTCACAAGGAGCTCTACTGCTACTAATTTACTTATTGGCTATAAGACAACTGACCTTTGTTTTTATTTTGTTATTGTTTCAAGATGCTATAAATCGCCAATTGACTTTAAGATTCCATTTTTAATAACGTCATAATTTCGGAAAACGTAAATCAGTTTTGTTTTTTATTGTAAAACAGTACTGACTTCGTCTCTGGCAAAATCAGTATCACTGTGAATGCGACGTCAATTACAAGTAATTACTGATGTAACATAGTAAATAGAGCCGCCGCCCGGTACGTACTCAGTTCGTTGACCGACTGTCAAATCAATTTAATTGGCTATCATTATGAGAGTCCAAAGACGCCGTCACACTATGTAGCGCATAAGTAGTTACCTATTAGATTATAATGTGATAGTATCAGGGCAAACTCGAAGAACCGACACTAAAAAGGAACTTTTTGTCCTACACACTATAATATTTTGTAAGTCATTAAATTAATATGCACTAAAATAAACACTAACTGACTTTCACGCGCGCACGCACGCACGCACGCACGCTCGCACGCATGCACGCACGAACGCACACACTTATTATTAATTTTTATTTTATTTTATTTTGTTCGTCAAGGTTATGTACAGTCACGGAGGATGACTGATCGTCATAATACAGATTTTACAGCCTTGTCTTAATACACATTGTTTAGATTTAGTTAGCCATTTTTTTATTAAGCTTTTCTCAATAAAATTAATTTATTACTTTTTGTCGACTTACATACATGCTATAATGCTCTCTATTTCACGTAATTAAGCGATTGTAAAACATACAATAACGTCTGTTTCACACTTGTATAGGCAAAATAAAGTTCCTCCACTTGCGACGTCTCTGACATAGTCTATCACGTCTTTTCAATAGTTCATTATTGTTTAATTTTGATAGTATATTTTTAAGGACATTCTCATTGAGGACTGGTCTAATTATCTAATATGTCACACATCGCACGCATAAACGCAAAAACTGTAGGATTTTTTTTAGTTAAGCGAAATCATTTCTCAAACCGTTTGGCATAACTGTCAGAGACTTAATTAAGGCATAAGTTCTGTCTTGTACTATGACAACCCGTATACGTCTTACTGGTGATCACGAGTTATCTGTGGAGACGGTTACACCCCCTATTGTATGTTAGGACCTTCATAACAGTATTTTGAACCATTTTACACTTGTAAGTTTCGGCAATGTATATTGTACCTACGGAAAACGTAAGTATGCCTATAATTTATAGATAACCAAATTGTTACTTAGACTGTTATCATATCAATTAAGATAACTATCTATCATTAGCCATCAATCAAAGAAGGTATACCGCCGCTTCTAATAGGGAATTGAAAAATAATTGATCCACGCCTACGACGATTCCTATAATACTTGCTAAGTTCAGGGCCTCTACCACGAGTTTACTGTGACAGTGGTCGCTAGCGAACGCGTAAATTACTTCACAATTTTGTATGGCAAATTATACAGCACCCCTAATGGTCGCTAGTGACAACTGTCACTGTAACCTCATGGTAGAGGTACTGAACATTCGTGTATCTTTGATACATTTTTTTTTATACATGACAGGCAGATGACTCCATTCCACCTGTGATGTAAAATGGAAAATGGAAACCAAACGTGAAGGAATCTAGTGTAGTATTGATACAATCACTGCCCTAGTGACCTCCACCCTGCATGCCTACAAGATGCCTCTTCACGCCTCGTTTGAAGGACCCCATATCGTAGGACGGAGGGAATACATGCCTTGAAAGGGAGTTCCATTTCTCAACTGTGCGACAGAGTAAGGTGCCACCTTTTAGTATGATATTTGGTATGTACAGATGTTTTATCAGCAAAGTTGACGCGTTACCATCTTATAGATAGTAATCTCTACTAGCTAGTAAGTATACTAGCTTGTGCCCGCGGCTTTGTCTGCGTAGAATACTGAGTAGTACTTCGAGTAGCCTACTGTATTATACTAATTATGCCTATGTGGCCGAAGGGTGAACATGCTGGTCTGCCACGCAGAGGTCCCGGGTTCGATCCCCGGGCCGGGAGAAATATTTGTAAGGCCTACATTTATTTCTCTCGTGTGTTTGGGTGTGATTTGTCTATGTGTGTGTCCATAGCACCCTCGATACAGGGTTTCCCTAATGCGGGGCTTTTAAAAAAATTCATAGTATTATTGGTCCTCCCTTTAGGGTTATTTAATTACAGTTTGCTTGTTTTTCGTCACTTTGCGTTTTTTAGATCTATTTTGTCAGTTTCCTAAATACGTTACTTTACAAAATTCGTTAGTTTGTTGTACAGGGCATTATTTAATTTATTAATATATAGGTTTCAAAAAAGTAATAACACTGACATGTCAATTCATTGGCTTTGATTAAAATTCATACTTTAAGAATAAATACACATATTATACATGTTTTCACCAAATTATCGAAAACTTTTTACCAATATACATCATCTCTAGCAAATGCAATGTAATGAAGTAATCTTTGCGCGTTGCCGTAAAAAATTAATCATGAAAAATAATTATTTTCCTCTCATTTCTCTCAAATGAAAATTGTTTTGGTATTATTTTTACTTCAATTTAATGTATTTACTTAAATAAGAGCTATTCGTTTAGCAGCGATGCTTATAAAAAAAAAAAATGAAATACGTTATTTAGTGCACGTTATTACAAGGTTATATTTTGTAGATTTTTATGAAGTGTCACAAGGATCGTTTTTTTATCTTTATTTATTTAGGAGCTTTTGTATAATCATGTCAGTTCCATCGCATCCTTAACTATAGCATACATATCTGGGCGGCGCTGTTGGAGAGCTGATTCAACAAATAGTAACTATGTTAATTAAATTTTTATTGAATATGATATTCAATTATTTTTTGTGAAATTACTCCACTAGTCACTAGTAACTATGTTTTTGCCCGTTTCGTCTATTTACGAAATGCCTAGTATACAGTGCCGCGGCAGCGGCCGGCGAGTGGCAGAAGCGAATTTGCTTGCGTTTCTGAACATGGTTTCAGATTAAATTATATTATAATAAGTATGATACACAAATATTTTAGAAAACCGAATTTAAAATTTATATTTAATGCTCATTTGTCTTAGTTTTGAGGCCCAACATGAAATATCAAAGTGAATTTATACGAATCAATTAATTTTTTGCGTAGTTTCAAAACAGATTAATATATCCATTGATTTTATTTATCTTATGTCTCAGAGAAATAGGATCAATCATTAAAAAAGATGTCCGTTTAGTTTTTTTTTTGCCCGCTGCTTTTGGAAATTTAAAATGATCATTTAAATATATGCCCTATTTTTTGTACAGTAACAAGCAAGTGACATAACAACGATTTACGATAATTTTCAAGATAATTAAACAAACACGGTAATTGCATAGGAGCAGATAGTTGTAATACTGCGAGTTAGGTGTAATTACCAGTTATTGCATTGTTCCACATTCCAAGTTACAACGGCGTGACTCAACTACGGAGTTATGATTAACTGCTAACTTATACGCGTGTTTAACCTATCTGCTAAAGTATGTAACTGTATAAAATATTTGAAGCGTCTTCTTGTGTATTAGATTGTAGCTTAACTGCGATCGCTGAACTAAATTCCAAGCGTAGGTATATCCTTCTATTTTTAACCGGCTTCAAAATAATTACAGTACAAAGTACTAAAGAATCTGACCTCAAAAGTCATTCATCCCCTAGTTTGCCACCCTTTGACGTGGAAAATTTTCTTCAAATTTAAATGGGATCGCTACTGAGGTAACCTATTTCCATCAAAAAAAGATTATCAAAGTCCGTTTACAAAAACATACTCGTCGTTTTTTTTTGGATGTACGAGTATGTTACGCGATAACTTATTTGCATTTGGCATTTGGGAACCGACTTTGATAATTCTTTTTTTGATGGAAAGAGGGTATGTCAGTATTGGTACCCATTTGAAGAATATTTGCCACCTCTGAGGGTGGCAAACTACGGGATGAATCCGGTTTCGCGCGCTTTCCGGTAACTTATTTCAATAAAACTTGGCAAATAGATGTAATTTCACGAACTTTTGAGGTCGGATTTTTTAGTACTCTGTACTGAGTTTATGGTAAGACATAATAATGTCCACTCTCGAATATTAATAGGCTGTTGTGAGATGGTATATGAATATTATGTAATAGTAATATAAAGTTATTCCAGGAATGCACTCATAGTCACAATGAGCATGAAATGTATTCTTTTTTTTATAATATCAAGTGATGGGACGAACAAGTTGTGCGCCTGATGGTAAGGTTTACGTCTATCCATAACAGTTGCAGTGCCATATAGAGCTTTAAACTGCAAATATCTTAGAATCACTGCCACTGCGCTCGTCACCCTGAGACATAAGTTGACAAGTCCCGTGTGCCTGTAATTTCACCAGCACCCTTATCCTTCCAAACCGGAACGCAGTAATGCTCAATTACTGTTTGGCGGCAGAAATAGGTATGGTGGCAGTACCTCTCTGGACGGACTCTTTCACAAGAAGTTCTACTGCTATTAAAAACTCGATGACAATAGATTAGATTTGATATTTAATAGCAAAAAATAAGAGTGATATTTGAATTTAATATAGAAACAAAACACAAAAATAAAATTAGAAATCAAACCTAAAATAAAGCAAAATATATTAAGAAAAACTAAAATTTAAAATTATAAAGTAACATGGGTTATTTCTTATTCGCACTCCGGTGCATGTATGTATATCCAGTGCTTGTAAAACTAATTACTGTAGTCAGTGCCAACAACCGCTAAAAGCTAGTAATCTGAATCACGCACACTCTGCCAGAAACCGGCGATCCTGCTACTTAGCGGATGTGAGGTCTTAATTTATATATAAGGTCCTGATTTATTGGTTGGCACCCTTCCAACTACTTTTTTTTATGATACCTAGTGTCTGAACGAACAAGTCCATAACTGTTGCAAGTGCCACTTAGAGCTTTAAATGATAAAGGATTGAGTGGCACTGCCACTGCTCCCGTCAGCCTGAGACATAAGTTGACAAGTCCCATGTGTATGTAATTACACCAGCACCCTCACCCTTCAAAACCGGAACGATGTAATACTCACATTATGACTTGGCGGAAGAAATAGGTAAGGTAGCATTTTCCCCCTGGACTATCTCTTTCATGGAGGTCTTAAAAAGGATTTAAAAAACTCAGAGATCTAATCGCGGAGTCGAAACTACTACCGTCTGCTTGAGGGGCATGTCATACCAATAAGCTACCACGACTACAGAACGAAATAATAAAATTTAGTAAACAAAAAGTCTTTTATTATATGCAACGGGAAGGCACAGTAGGTTAGGTAGGTTTGACCGATGGCTTCCATTAAAGTAAATTCGGAATCCCGGCAACAAATAACGTTCATTATCATTATTTTATTTGGAGTTGAGTCACGTAAACTAATCGCAGCAGATTAAAAGCCGATTTGCTATCATTGTTCGCTTTTTGACGATGTCTTCCGCCTCTGCAGGCGGCAGGAGTGCTCGATTAAATAATTTGTAAGTTAAAGGACGAGGTCGCTGATCCGATGTTGCTGACTGATGTACGAGTGTTGGTGGTAGAAACAGCGGGGAACTGTTTTCCATTAGGTATCGACACATGGTTACAATAAAAAAGGAAATTTTATTTGAATCTCAGTACAAATAGTTATTTGTATTGAGAACTAAATGAATAAGTGACAAAACCGATATTATTTAAATAAAATGGTGCATGAATAATAATATAAGCTGGTGTAATGTAATTTTGCAGGCACATGGTACTTGTCAACTTATATCTCGACTCATCCGTAGAACAAAGATCTATGTGCAAGTCTGCTTGTTCTCAGGACATAGTACTTTTAGCTCGTTCTTTTTCGCTTTAGATGTCAGGTCGATCGACCATTGTTCGATTTTATATTTCCGAAACGAAATAAGATATATAAATTCTCAAAACACCTTTACATAGGCCTTAGTTTTAATAACGAAATTATTCTCGTAACGTACTTATTATTCACATCGGACTTTGTTCTTCGGATAAGTCGATCTCAGGGTGACGGGCGCAGTGGCAGTGCCCCTGAGATCTTTGCAATTTAAAGTGGCACTGCAGCTGTTATGGCTAGACATGTCGCTTACCACTAGGCGCACGACTATTTCATCCAGTTACTTGTTAGGTATTATAAACACACACGGCTATGAATGGAGCGAAAGTATATTAAATATTGTAGATAAAGTATTTTGCTTTATGGAGACATTATTTTGTTTTTAAAATTAGGAAAACTTCCTTTATAGACTTTAAAGTTGTTTGCCTCATGTGGGCATCGAACCGAAAATATGAAAAAAAAAATCACCTCTATTTTTGTATGATACCGATGGAAAGGGTCAGTAAACAAAAATTAAATTCTTTTGAATAACATTGTATCTAAAATTACCCTATCTACAATATTTGAATTGCTTTCCCTCCGTATCCTATAGCCGTGCGACACCTGTAAAGTAGTATATAATATAGTAAAAGTCTTTAGTTCACTTTTTAAATAATATATTTTTACTTATTCGTAGTGAGAACCAAACCGATTTTTTATACTGAACACGTCGCAGCCATTGTTAAAAAAATCCGTTCTCCGTGTCGATATCCAATGGAAAACTGTTCCCCGCTGCTTCTACCACCAACACTAGCACATTAGCCAATAACATCGGGTCAGCGACCTCGTCCTTTATCTTTCAATCTGCAGAAGCGGAAACCATCATCAAAAAGCAAACAATGATATCGAATCGGCTTTACCCGACCATATACTCTAATAAGTTACTAAACAAATGCACTTCTAAATTTCCCAGCGTACTATGTAAAACCGAAATCTACTAAACAATAGGTAACTACCTAGCTGTACTTGAAAGAATTGTTGATTAAGGCGAGAATAAAATGAGGTTCGAGTGTATTACAAAACGCGTAATCAAGCAAACATCAATCTAAAGATTTTATAACGACGAATAAATATACGTGTCGATTGGATACAATGGAGAACACAAGCCACCTACTACGTTTGATCGACGCGTGAGTTGAATGACGCGAGTATGCCGTGAGAACCCACATCCCCACGTGAAGGCTGACTGTGATTGTTATTACTAACGATATAGCAACTAAACAAATATGAATTCCCGAGACCACGTGCACTAAGTTTCGTGTTCCTTAAGAATACATATACATGTACATGTATTATATAGGTACACATGTAAGCCGTATATTAAATAAGCACGTTTACACACTGCATTCGATTCATTCAAATCTAGAAAACTCGGACCCGCTTCGGATGTCGCTTGTGTACTAAGTCCGATTCAAATCCGAGAAAATCACTGATGTTACCAGGAATGTACGGCCATTATTTCGTCTCTATTTCTGTTTATATACTCGATGGTCCGAAACAACTACCAAATTGAAAGACGCATGATGCGAATGAAGCTTCGTACTTGATATTGTATTTTTAACCAACTTCAAAAAAGGAGGAGGTTCTCAATTCGACTGTATGTTTTTTTTTTGTATGTATGTTACGCGATAACTCCGCCATTTGTGAACAGATTTTGATGATTCTTTTTGTTGGAAAGAGGGTACCTCCATAGTGGTTCCATTTAATTTTGAAGAAAATCATACACCTCTAAGGGTGGCTGTTCACGCATGAAGATTCATTTTTATAAATAGCGCCTAAATTTTATAATAAGGAGCAATTATTTCAATGGTTAATTTTGCTATTCTCCAATTCAAAGCGTTTTTCTCTCAATATACTTTGAGTAGTGAGAATCGATTTTTATTATCTCCTGTGTCAAGTCCCGTATAGTGGCGAACTAGGGGATGAATCCGGTTTTGCGCACTTACCGGTAACCGATTTCAATAAAACTTGGCAAATGGATGTAATTCCACGTACTTTTGAGATCGGTTTTTTAGTACTCTGTACTGAGATTATAATATGGTCGGGTATTACTTATTTGATAGTAATTGTTTCGAACGAAGAGCGAGAGTAGACTCCCTAATACGAATCGGACGCAGTGCGCAAATTCTCTAAGGAAGTCCAAAGAAGAACAAACTTATGGACACAGAATCGCACTAAGCCGGTCAGATACAGTTTTATGTGCACTAAATTGCATATTTTCGCACTTATTAAAAATTAACTAGTACTTGTACGGGTGAAATCACAGGCACATGGGACTTGTCAACTTGTGTTTCAGGGTGTCAGACGCAGTGGCAGTGTCCCTCGGATCTTTAAGATTTAAAGCTCTAAGTGGCACTGCAATTACAAAGGCCTGGCATTTCGCATAACACAGCCGTACGACTTGTTCGTCGCATCACTTAGTATTATAAAAAAAGGAACCGACACCCCTCTAGTAATTAATTGCGTACATGCGGCTACATATTTAAAATATTTTAAGTAACACATTCTTTAGATTCGGAATTACAAGAATGCACATGATTTACGATCCTCTTAAGAGGTGATAAATCTACCACATGACCGTTTAAAATATATCCACGCCTGCGAATAGCACAACATGGTCATTTGCCATTTGTCACGGCCACATGACATCCGAGGAGCCAAGGTTGACAGACATCTGACACTAGTACATCGATTCTTAGATTCCATGACCGACTAGATAATTATTACAAAATGCTAAATAGTCTGTTGTTCTACACGTCGGGACTTTCAGACTTTTTTAACCGACTTCAAGAAAAAAGGAGGTTCTCAATTCGACTGCATTTTTTTTGTATGTATGTTACGCGATATCTCGATTATATTTTTTGTCGGAAAGAGGGTACCTCAGTAGTACTCCCATTTAATATATGCCACCTCTAAGGGTGGTAAACTAGGGGATGAATCCGGTTTCGCGCACTTTCTGGTAAAAGGTTTCAATAAAACTTGGCAAATAGTAGTAATTCTACGAACTTTTGAGCCTGGTTTGTTTAGTAATCTGTACTCAGATTATATTTATTTAAATATCAAGTTACCGGATTCTAACCTAGAAATAAATGTGTAGTGAATTCTATCAGTATTTCGGGATAAAAAGGGCGTAAAAGCTAATTTATCAATATAATAGGCGCATACGTCAAAAACCAATAGTTAGTATATATATATTAGTACTTAAAGAGAAATATGTCCATATATAAAAAATATGTACAACGTTACATATTTTATTCTTAAATAATTCGTTTTAGTTTTTATTTTAGCCTGTTTTCAGGAATTTATATGATGGGTAAAGTATATATTATCGTGTAACACATTAGCACATTCTTTAGACAATATTCTTAGCTGTATCGTATATTTACTGCCTCTGTGGCCGAACGATTACCAAGGTGGTCTACCACGCAGAGGTCCCGGGTCGGGAGAAATGTTTGTACGGCCTACGTTTATTTCTCTCGTGAGTTTGGGTGTAATTTGTGGTTGTCTATATGTGTGTCCATGGCAGCCGCGAAATAGGATTTCCCTAGTGTGGAGCTGTAAGTGTGTGCGTTATTATTATTAAGCATAAGACCATTATGTAATCGTAAATACCGAAACCTTTCGATTTAGCAAAACAATTTTTCCCGCTTCTCCTCCGCGTCTGGTGACGCCTTAATACATGTAGTTTGTTACATGAACACGAAGTAGATGGGATAACAAACACTGCGACTTACGTAACTAATGCAATTTGTAGAATCGATTTATCCACTCGTGTGCCACATGAAACTAAAACGCATGTAACCGACATTGACAGCGATGACAGCAGACAGCCCTCAACAGTAAATTGACAAAACTGAAAAAAAAATAATGGGTAACTGACAATATATATTTTTTGCACCCTTGTAGTAATAAGGTCACGTCTGTAAAATAACAACTTTTCAGGACAGGGCTTTAAAGATCCTACATAAGATCACGCCCTAATCCCACATGAGGGGTAGGCAGAGACCATTAAACGTCACTGTATGTTTTTTTTTGTATGTATGTTACGCGATAACTCTGGTATTTATGAGCCGATTCTCATGATTCTTTTTTTGTTGGAAAGAGGGTACCTCCATAGTGGTCCCATTTCATTTTGAAGAAAATCATCCACTTCTAAGGGTGTTCACGCATGAAGGTTCATTTTTATAAATAGCGCCTAAATTTCAGTATAAGGAGCAATTAGTTTAATGGTTGTTTTTGCTATTCTCCAATTCAAGGCGTTTTACTCTCTCAATATACTTTGAGTAGTGAGAACCGATTTTTATTGTCTCCTGTGTCAACTCCCGTATAGCGGCGAACTAGGAAATGAATCCAGGTTTGCGCACTTTCCGGTAACCGATTTCAATAAAAATTGGTAATTATATGTAATTCCACGTACTTTTGAGGTCGGTTTTTTAGTACTCTGTACTGAGATTATTTGAAATACTGATAGATTCCGCTTCTTATAAGGATGATTTCATTGTACGGGACGGAAAATATTGGGACAACAGAAGTTGGTCGATTACCAAGGTGGCCTGCCACGCAGAGGTCCCGGGTCGGGAGAAATATTTGTATGGCCTACGTTTATTTCTCTCGTGAGTTTGGGTGTAATTTGTGGTTGTCTATATGTGTGTCCATGGCAGCCGCGACATAGGATTTCCTTAGTGTGGGGCTGTGAGTATGTGCGTTATTGTTAATACTAATAATAATTTATATGTTTAGCGAAAACCACAGGCACTGTATCGTACTAATATACGCGTAGTGACAGGTAAATTTGAACACTAAATAAACATTATACGGTGCAATTCTCAACAAAGAACTTTGAAACAATGTATATATACGTTTAGATATGGTCCACCGTACTATTTCTGCTCGCTTTCCCCGATTCTTCCGGCTCATTAGACTAATTAAATTTTACGCCTTATTTACCGTTGTGCCGGCGAATTTGTATTAAATACCAAGGAAATTGAAAACGAAGCCCTACTGTAGAACATTGACAATAATCACCTAGCATTAATGTCTACTATATTATTACACCATTGCAAAGTTGTGGCTGTTCTGGATTTGTCACGCAAGTTTGAGTTTAATTGCGTCCTGTTTTTGTCAGGAAATGATCAAACTTATATTATAGAATTGAAATAGAAAATTGTATATTCCGTAAATATCACTACACGGTACATACTCATACAAAATATTATAAGTACAATACATAATATTTTTTAACATTATTTTTAATAAAAAACTGATTCTTTATAGCCTATATTAATTTACTGGTTTTATTTTTGTGCAAACAATTTTGGTATAATCAGTTTTTCGGACAAGTGTGAGTTTTCCATAAAAATGAATAAAAATTAATTATTTTTTTTACTGCTAATCGACTCAGTTTCATGTAAGGATCATTTCAATGGATTGGAAGAAAGAAGTCTCAAAACAACTCCTGTTTTTTTGAAGTCGATTAAATAGTTTATAGTCCAAATTATACTTATGGAGTTTAAACAGAATGAGAGATCTAACTAAAAACTAAAAATATATACAAAATTGGCACTGTTAACAGTGTATTGGTATTTCCGTGTAATAGGGGTCAAGATGTTGTAAATTTAGCGGTTTGTTTATGATACTAAGTGACAAGATAAACAAAGGGTACACCTGGTGGTAAGCGACACGGCTGTCCATGGATGGATGGTGGAAGTCCCGAGACTTAAGAACAGACGAACCTAATTTTATTTACATTTGGTAATCTTTTTACTGTGTGTGTCATTATGAGAGTGACGTTACAAAGATTAGAATAAATAATGGTTTAGTAAAATTGCATGTTAGACTTTTTCTCCATCATGTAAACGTGCGTCACTCTTCTAATACTCCAATCGCAATAATTATTATTTTCTTAAAAATATACTTACGTCATACTTTAGTACTTGAACGACAGAAATATTCGTCGCCAACTGAATATTTGAGTCATAATACCGTCTGCAGATAACAGTCAAGTATCTCATTGAATGCAAACTGCACAATGCAAAGACCAAATCTCCAAACATTCTTACAAATTATCAACAAAAGACGAACGACCATTGTATCTCACATCCTGCGACGCATATGGTATTTGCTCATTGAGATAGGCTAGTAAAATTTGGAGTCAGTAAAATAACAATGTACAAAATAATTTATTTTACTATTTTAATAAAAATATTTTATATTTCTATTTTTATATTAAAAAAACAACAATACCGCTGGAACTCGCTATCGGAAAATTTACAAAGAGATTTCCTAAACTTGGTTTAATAAAGCCACATGTGTTTTTATAACATGAAATTCATAAAAATAATGAAAACTACCTGAAACAAATTACGAAAGTATATCATGTGAAATTTTATAACTTCGTAGAATTTTTAAAACAAGAGTTTTTCATGAAATGTTGTCATTTTCCGTGTGTTTGTATGTTTTTGGGACTGGCTGATGTACCTGTGGTACAGTAAGGCATTTTGTTTGCTAATATTGCAGTTCGCAAAGCATTTTAAGATTTTGGTGACAAAATGAATATCAACAACAGTTTACTCACTCGTGTTCTGTTTTGTTTAGTCCAAAAATAGCATTGGATAAAAAATCGGCGCCAAACGGCAGTCACGCCGGCAGTATTTGTGCAAGTGCATTATGTTTTTTTTAACATTTCGTCTGGCACATTATCATTTTTCGGGCCATTTAGCGCCATTAGATACGTTAAAACAAAAGGGGTTTCCGCCCATATCTCGTGGCGCCAGGACATGTGTGGTCACAAATTTATCGCAACTTCGGAGGTCGCCGATAGACTCCGGACTCCGTTGACTCATTCGGACTTTGTTTTCCCTAACTGCACACTGTGACGTCAGACATTGATGCGTAATTGTTTTTATTAATCCTATAATGTCTTTTTTATTTCTTAAAAAGTTTCTTTAAATGTGTCGATCCTCTAAGCATTGAGTCAGCTCAGGCGAGGTGCAAGCATCCTTTGGCGCGGAAGAATAATATCTACTTTTGTTCGGCTTTCTGAGAGTCTTCCTCCCGGCCACGAATTGCCATGGCCGACCTGGAAATCTTTAAATAGTCTTCGGACGCAGGTTTGTGGGCAGTAAGGAAAATTTCGACTCATCCGAAGAACAGAGTCTGATTTGATTATACAACGAAAATATGATAAATCCATAATCTCGTTATTTGAAATAGGGCCTATCTATAGGTGTTTTCATCATTTTTATATCTTATTTCGTTTCGGACATATAAAATCTAACACAGAGAAGAACAACGAAAGAAAAGTAGAATGTTCTGAGAAAAAGCAGTCTTGCACATTTTATTTTATTTTTTATTTATGGCAAAACACTTAAGAATTAATACAGTAGGAATATCTGTGCCCAATTATAACTACGCTCAACATTCAAAAGTACTTAAACGGACGCTAAATTTAATATTATTATACAGAAAAGAAACAAAACAAAAAGAATACATTGCTTACCTTACAACAATGCAAGAAGTGACCTCTTAAAGTAGGGCACCACATTTAAAAATATCACAATCAGAACATGTTTCGTTGTAATACCCACACATCCTATACAGAGGATTATTTTGTGATACATTATTTTTTGTAAGGGGTATAGTGAATAATCGTTGATTACTCACAGACCGAGTCAGAAATCTGCACAGCAACATCTCTAGTAAGCCACCGTCAGACATTCCATTGGCAATTTTATGCAGTGTACTTAAATCACTCATCCACCTACGTTTTTCCAAAGAAACCATATGAAAGTAACTCAAGCGATCATCATATTCCCGTAATGTTTTAAATATACTACATTTCGCAGAGAAAGCTCGTAGGAATCTGCGCTGAATAGCCTCTTTCCTAACTATGTGGCTGTTATGTACAGGAGACCAAACCGATAAACAATATTCCAAGACACTTCTGACTAGGGCTCCATACAAGATGACCCAAGATTTTATATTCTGAAATGGTTTGGCGTGTCGGAGTACAAAGAACAGCGTTTTATTTGCCTTACTGCAAACATGTAAACAAACATGGTCGTAATGTGGGCGAAATGTTAGAAAACAGTCAAAATATACTCCTAAGTCACGAACAGTCTGGACTCGACATAGGCCTTTGTTCTACGGATAAGTCGATTTGTTCAGGCATTTTTCGGATAATTCTACCTAGATTGTTTATGCGGTGCGATTCTAAACGATGGCCCACCTCACATCGTGCCCTGATTGCCCTAACATCTGCACGCTTGAAGACTTCAAAGACGACGATTACTCGGTTTACTATTTGTAAACCGATTTTGATGATTCTTTTTATGTTGGAAAGAGGGTATCTCAGTATTGGTCCCATTTTAATTTGAAGAAAATATTTCACCTCTAGGGGCCGCAAACTAGGGGATGAATCCGGTTTCACGCACTTTCCGTTAACCGATTTCAATAAAACTTGGGAAATAAATGTAATTCAAATAGAAAAGAGGATAAGGAAAATTTTGAGGTTTTTTTTAATAAAAAAGTAATAATTATATTTTTATAATACCAAGCGGTGGCGGGACGAACTGGTAAGCGTAGATGGTAGACATGCGACACTGTCGCTGTGCCAATCCGCGCTTTGAATCACAAGGATCTAAGGAGCACTGCCACTACTCCCGTCACCCTGGGACACAAGTCAATAAGTCCCATGGACCTGTAATTTCACCAACACCCTTACCCTTCAAAACCAGAACGCAATAATGCTCATATTACTGTTTGATGGCAGAAATAGGTAAGGTGGCAAAACTTCCCTGGACGGACTCTTTCACAAGGAGCTCTACTGCTACTAAACTACTAAGTTTTTGGCAGTAGTACAGTAAATGCTATCGATACAATAAGAAGAAGAATCTTTGTAAGCGTCATACTAAACACAGAACCCTAGTTATTTCAAACCCTAGTTACTTGCCTCATTTTCCCGCCTAGTAATCTGTTTTATGTAGCGTTAACACGTTAGAACTTTATTACATAAAATGACAGCGTATTGGAATTGTAAACAATTAATTCAGCTGCCCTTGTAAAATAACGCAGTTTTGAACTGGTTCAGGGTGGCAACTGCTTTATAAATTTTAATAACCCCCCCTTAAATTTTCGATCGTAAAATGTTTAACGACTTTGAAGATTTTTATGACTGACCATATTTCATTCTATTATAATGATAATGCTGAGCTGACTGCCGCGATTTATTTACGGAAAAGTAAAAGTTTTAAGTCGTATAAATTTCGTAATAGACCACTGAGACCGGTGTCGTAAACGTTTACAGACACAGTATTTTAATGATTTACAATTAATAATAAATATCATTAGGATTTCTTCAAGTACACTACGAAATTTCAATTCTAAAACTTCATTTTCAAATTTAGAAATACAAATTTTTTAGATAAGAACTTTTGAAGTTTTTATCTCCGAAATGTTGACACCTCTCGTCCTTGCTACCGAACGCCCTAATGCCGGATTTTTAAAAAGAAAGAAAACAAGTCATAAATCATCCATAGATTATAAAAAAGAAAAAAAATAGGGGTCTTATCGCGTCGATGCATTTCTTGCGCTACCTGTTCCGATGAGGTTCGAATATAAGGACAGGATCAAAAACATCTTAAAAAGATAAAATTATCGATTAGCTAAGGCCATAATCATAATGAAATGTAGTGTGGTAAACACCAAGTAATAAAACGAATATTATAACGAATTCCTGAAGTGCAGAGGGTGATGTTCTCGTTGACCAAAATAGCTAAGTGCATGAGATTAATTTCAACAAGAAACAATAAACATTACTCTGTTAACACCATAACTAGTATGCTTTAAACCTATCATGACGTAGTGTTTATAAAATTTCATAAAACAGATTTTTTTTCATTAGGAAAGCTTTATACATTCCAAGAACGGACGCACTCAACGAGATTTGATGAGATTTCACACCTAGTGGAACATTAATCTTAAGTTTTTTTTTAACAAAAACAAATAATTTAAAGATTCGGTTGATTTCCAAGAAAGATCCGCTGTCAGCATATGTGTCCTGTTCTGACAGTTTGATGTTTGGACAAGTGATACTCAGGCTGATTTGATGCTTATTCATATAAATTTAAAGCTGAATATGTCTTTTTTTCTAGAAGTAAAAAAAAGTAGCCTGCAGACGTGATTTGTCGCCCTTTATAATGTAAAGTCTTCGTGATATAAATACAAAATTATGTCCTTGGGAACTGACTCCCCTTTTATCCAACGTCTTAAACACAATAAACAAGTTTTTAAACCTTTAGAATGTGGTTTTTTGGACGGTAATAAAGTTTTCTCTTTTACTCGATTGTGGTCTATATTTCTTGTGGCTTAAAATGATCTGCATTTTATCGAGAGGTTGTAAAATTAATAATGTCCTTTAAGATTGGTAGTAACACCTCTAGTATAGCATCGGTATTTTCTAGAAATCAAATACTTAATGTCAGTTTTTTTTCGTGAGTGAGTGAGTGATACAATATCAGGCTTTTATTTATATTTATTTTATTTTTTATTCTATTTATTAGATGTACAAAACAGTTTACATTCACTCCTTAACAAAAGTGAATGTAACCTAACCTTCTACGCCATCATCCATTTTATTTTATTTTCTTTGTCACTAACATAGTTTTTTAAGTTAGTTTGTAAGATACTGACACTATTGAACCATACCACGTTGTTGTCTGTATAAATAATATTATTATTGTAACTATGAAAGAGAGAAACTGTGGTGCTTGTGGATTCGATTGCAAAGTCTTTTAAAATTACTATAAAATATATCCATCTCTAAATCGTCGCCAGCATCAGCTATAAGGTCATTGTAGGCCCGACACATTCTCGTCAAAGGGTTGTAAAAAGAAGTATTATTAGTATAAACATTCAATACGAATGGTCTAGGAAGGCGTCGTGTATTGCACTTGATGTTAAAATTAATATAGGACAGAAGCGTTGAAGATTCAAAGCAGCCGTGAAGTAATTTATGTAAAGTAGAAGATAAGATCCTGTACCCTACGTCTAGGATTCTAGGACATTACCTTAAAATGTGATAACCTCTCTTCGTAACGTGACAATTTGTGACGTATGTGTGATCTGTAACTTACAATTTTGAGAGTTCTGTTCTGTACGCCTTCCAGACGTTTAGAGTAAACCTCTTAGAAAGGTGACCAGATGACGCAGGCATACTCAAGATTGCTTCTAATTAAGGTAGTAAACAGTACAATAAGGGTCTTGGGGTTTTTAAATTCTTTGTAGAGTTTATTTTGTAGAGGATTATTTGTATTTTTTATATTTTTTATAATATCAAGTGACGAGACGAACGAGTCGTGCACCCAATGGTAAGCCTACACGCCTATCTATAACAGTTGCAGTGCCACTCAGAGCTTCATATCGCAAAGATCTGAGGGGCACTGCCACTGCGCTGATGTTGCTGACTAATGTGCTAGTGTTTGGTGGTAGAAGCAGCGGGGAACAGTCTTCCATTGGATATCGACACGGAGAACGGATTTTTTTTAACAATGGCTGCGACGTGTTCAGTATAAAAAATCGGTTTGGAAGTCAATACAAA